>NC_064880.1:23211604-23511604 GCF_929443795.1 Astur gentilis | reverse complement strand
AGCCCATGGGAATATTTCGGTGCTGTTATTGCTGTTATTGGCCTGTCCCAGAGCCTCCAGAGTCAGTGAGGCAATCTCCGCTAGCTTGAGCGGGTTTGGGGTGAGGCACCACCCAGCCCTGCTGCTACAGCCACTTCGCTGCGGAGTATCTGTGAAGCAGGTGGCTGGCAGAGAGCGGAGAGGAGGGCTTGGGCGCTTCACTCCCACCCACCGTGCTGCCGGGGAATGAGCCCCTGTGCTCCGAGCAGCCGGTCTGCAGCTCCGTGCAGGTGGCCGGCTGGTGGCACGGGCAGTGGAACTGCCGTCGTGGCTGCGGTACCAAGCATTTACGCGTTGGTAGGTCAGTGCGTGTGCATCGCGTGCCGGCTGCTCTACGGGTGAGAAAGGGCTGGAGAGGGGCACGCGTGGGGAAAAACACGCCATCGGTGAAGGCTGGGTACCGCTCCTCGTCCTGCTGCTGACCCCAGTCTGTGCTTCATGTCCTTCTGGGGACGTTTCCTTGCAGGCTTTGGGGATGAGTATCCTGTAACTGGGAGACTGTACAGAGGCTTTCCGCATTGCACAAGCTGCGCCTGGTACCACTAGTATATACACGCCCATCCACAGGAGCCCGTAAGTCTCTATTACACGCACATCTTAAATATTTGCAGATGTTTACATTCAGGATGAGTGTAATCTGCCAGGTGCCCAAACTTTCATTTAATCCTAAGACCAGGTCTGCGCATCTCACTGGCAAGCACTGTCAGCTCTTTAGTCAGGAGTGCTCAGCCCACGGTGACAGGAGCCTGGAGGAGGCAACGGCTGGGAGAAAGGCATGCACAAGCACATCACGGATTTCGGGGTGTCGCAAGAGCCAGTTGCAGCCCCTGGCACTCGGCAGCCCCTGTGCAGAGCCGGCGCTGCTGGGGCAGTGATGCCAAGCGATGCCAGCACTCTGATGTGCCACAGACAGACCTGGAAATATTTGGGACCAACCTCGGCCAGTATTTTTCCAAACCCCCAATGATGTTTTTCTATAAAGAGCTGGAAGTGTTTCTGCAGCGGGTTGGCATGCCTTCTTTCCTCCCACGTCAGAACAGTTGATGTTCATACTGGGAAATGAAGGACACTCCACTGTGCTCCTGATGTGGATGGTTTCTTTAAGCAGGGCTTCGTACAAAAACAATCACAGCCATAGCCTCCGTCTTTCATGTAACTGAAAGAAATGATATTGCAGTATATACAAGTTGTACATTGTTGCACCACAAAGATTAATGCTTGTGTTCATTAGCCTCTTATGGCTTGATTGTAAACAAGGGGATGGTCAGACCTTAGTCATAAAAAGTCCGCTCTTCTCACCAAATTGCCGCAGGTATTGCGGTGCCCACTGATGCAATGACAACTTCTGGTTAGTGTTTGCAGCATCATCTACCTTTAATTTGAGTGCCTTTAGTTTCCTCTGCAGTCTCCACCTTGATCCTCAGTTAGAATCCACCCTGCTTGAGCTCTAGTTTTAAAATAAAGGGGGGTGGGGGTGGGGGTGGGGGTGTTGGTGTTTAAAACACATCAGCATAAATAATACTGCTGACATTAACAGTCACCCAGCTCCCCGGGCACGACAGCACACCAAGGGGCTCCTTACTCACTTCGGCCTTGGTGCATGGACAGACTGGCAGTGCGAGACCTTTTCCGCGCCCAAAGCACCGGCTGCCTCTGGGAAAAATACTGTGGTTTCCTCTTGTAGGCAGATTTATTTCTGAGGTAGCTTCAAAAATGCAGGCGCAGGGAGAAGGCTGCCGCTCTTTACTGAGGCATTGTGAAAATGTTTATGGGGCTCCATAATTCAGCCCCACTGGCAATACCAGCAATGGCTTTTTCATCTCCTTGGTGCGTGAGAAATGAAAACATGAGCGGGAGTTCAGTAAAAAACTGGTACAGGCAAGGCTGGGTTATTTGTTTCCTGGCAAACTGTGGTTGCTCTGGATTTAGCCACAGTTTTCCCAGCTGATGTTTTGCAAACCCAGCAGAAGATTCAGCTTTCAAGGCTGTGAAAGTGAACACAGGGCTGGAAGCCGCCCCTGCGCTCACCGGCAGAGAGTCAGGCCGAGCCTCCTTCTTTCAAAAGATGTTCCTGCTCCCAGGACTGCACGGCTGCGGGGGCAGTTCGGGGATGGAGATTTAATCTTTTATTTTTCCCATATGTCGTAAGTATGTCATAAGATGATGACAAAATAATAACAAGTTGGTGGCTGCTTGAAACTTTTTTTTAGCAGCTGTGTTTTTAGAATATTATAATTAACCATCCATTTGCCTTAATCACTTTAAGATTTCTAAAATAACTAGGAGCTTACTGTACCTTCCCTCAATATGAAGCTTCCCCATGTGGGGACCATGACTTTGTTTTCAGGCAGGGAGGGCAGAAGAAGCAGGGCAGAGCTAGAAACACACAGTCAGGTTTATCAGTAGAAATCGCAGCATAAATTACTGAAATTACTGTAATAATTTTAACTTGCAGCCATTGTACTACAAGCAGGAAAAGAGGTGACATTGTATTTAATCTGCACAATGACTGAGTCACTTCGCTTGGGCTCGTTTTTGAAAAAATTTAAATCAAGTAAGCGCAGTATTTGTCGGAAAAAAGAAAGGGTGAACTGTGAGTAAAGGGAAAAATATTTGTCGGCTTGCCAGGGAGAAGCGCGATTAAAAGCTGACTGTTAATAAAGCATGTGGGTGACAGGGCTGTCTCACCACGCGGTGCTGGCGCCTGGCTCAGGTAAAAGCAGAGGGCTTTAGCTCAACAACGCACTCCTGTCTGTCAATGTTAGGGGGTTTTTGTTGGGTTTTTTTTTTTTTTAAATGACATGTTTTCTTCTGGCAGATGGGAACAAGCCTTGAAGAATAAATTTTTTGGAGGCAGACAAATTGGCTGCCTGGAAATATATGTATTTAGGAACCTGTCGGGTGGCTGTGAGTGTCAGCACCACTCCAGCTGAGCTGGCCAGCACCGCTCTGTGTCTTGCCCACTCCAGCCTCCCTGTGGACCCCCCAAATCCCCAGCTGGCCACTGCCAGGCCGGAGCAAAAATGACAACTCCGATACAAGATTTGCTCTGGATATTGCTGATATTGCTTTGTGCCTGCCTTATAAAACTTCCCCGTTGGCTATTTCTCCAGCCAGGGGATTTTACCCAGATGAATGTGCTTGCCTCCCTCTCACCGGCTGCCAAAATCCAACTTATCTGTAAGTGGAAATAACGCAGTGGCCCCCGGTCGATCGGAGCCACAATGCTCTTTACGAGAGGAGGCAAAATAAAACCGTTCCCTGTGTTAACAGCTGCGAAAGCCGACGTGCTGAGAGGTTAAGTGATTTGCCGGGTGTGAAGGGGGATGGCGCCCGGCTCACAGGAACCCCGTTTCTGCAGCGATGGGGGTGGCTTGGGGGGGGCAGCCCCGGGGGGGGACCCCGGACCCCGGGCATCTCCACCAGCCCCAGCCCCCCATCACCTCCCCATCCCCGCAAGGGCAGCTGGTGGGGGGAACCACCTGCAACACACCTACGCCCAAACCAGGCGTAAACGAAGTTTCACCAGTGAAAAAATACATTCTTCAAGAATGCCCCCAAAATTAGGTACTGACAGCGGGTGTTGGGCTTTGTGAGCCAGCATGAGAAATAGGTGGCAGCTGGAAAGATTTTTGAACATCTCAGCAGAGCCTAAACTTTGGAGGTAAGCAAAGGAAGAAGTAGATTAAGCCAAAAACCAGACTCCTTGAAGCCCACATCAGCGCACATACCCAGCACAGCCTCTCGTCTGCCTCGGGACATTTAGGCCTGCTTGCTTAACAAACAGAAATAGGCACCTTTTAAAAGCAATTCAGGACGCCCAAATCAGAGCCTAAGTATCTACACACTCCTTCAATATAGGTGGTGCAGCATACGTTAGTACAGCAGAATAGTTAATTTCTAGAAATGTAATATCTATTGCTGCTTTATTAAAGGAATGCGCGAGACATGAAATGGCTGTATATATGCAGGTAGGTAATAAAAAAGGTACCGTAAAAGGCACACTCAAAAATAGGCAGCATTGTTCCCAGGTTTTGGGGGGTCGATAAAACTGGTAGCAGCTCCCTAGCAGTGGCTTCATCTCCACACTCGCAGTGTGTGTTCTTCACACCTTCCTTCACTGCAAAACTGAAGTATTTAACCCAAAACATACAAACAAATCTGTTATTCTCCTCCTTTATTAACCTTCCAAGTCCTCTGAAATCTCACACGAGGAGAAAGCTCTTCCCTTTTCCTTTGTCTAAGCGAAGAGGTTTCAACTTTACATACAAATAGACATGTGCATATGTGTAAACCTATCCGTGCAATCAGACACATGCAGCTCACTCTTTCTCCTTCTCTATAAATATATATACACATATGTATATCCACAGATACACAGGCATGTGTGCGTATGTGTGTGTACAAAGAGAGAGAAAAAGACTCTTAGAAAATGAAAGACAAATGTTAGAGAATGATATTCCCAAGCCCTCAAATCCCTAATCATGAGTTTGATGCAATATTTGCCCTAATGGGAAATGATAACTGGCACTATTCCAAAGCAAACCTCGAAGAAAGGAGCAATAAAAAAGGAAAATGCTAGCTTGGCAGTTAAAGAAAGAGGAGCCGAAGCGAGAACTGCTGTCGGAGATAATAAAGAATTAACCACAAACCCCTTTTCTATTAAGCACAAAAAAGGATATTAAAATAACATGCCCCCTCCCTAAATGTTTCAAGGCTTGTGTCATGCTTTGCTGCGCAGCTTCCCCGGGACGTTCTGAGCCACAGGGCTGCAGCCCCGTGCAACCCGCCTCCCCAGCCTCCCCTCTCGTGCGAGGAAGGCTGCTCCAATCCAACGCACAGCAACTCACTTACAATCACGCTCCTGGTTTTTTCCAACTTACACAGTGTGTTCCAAATCTTGCCCTTTTGAAGGAGAGGGAACATGGTCGCCGCCCGTGACCATGTGGACCTTCCGGAACTGGCTGTGATAGAGCAGTTCTGATGGGCTCCCTCTCCCCTTCTCTCCCCTTGGCAGCCTGTGCATTGCAGACCCCACTGTACAATGCAGCTTTGCTATATTATCCATGCTGTCCATAGGCACAATGACATCTAGTCAGTATACAGTGAGTCTTGGTGCTCCGTTTTCTGGCTATTGTGGCAAACATCGGTGCTTTTACCCTCATGTTTTTATACCGACTTTTACATTCGGGGCATTTTCTCACTTTAAAAATTATATGTGATCAATTACACAGAAAGTGCCACAGATCTGGGACAAAAAATTGGTGCAAAACCCCCCCCTGAATCAACAGCTGCTAGATATAGGAAAGAAGAAAGCAGAAGGGATGGCTATGAGTCAGGAGGCACTCTTCCATACAGTACGCCCCTTGGGAGCCTACTGGGACATCCCGTAACGTTACCAACAAACAGAGACGCTGCTGTCTGCTGAGTTTTGTTTGACTGAGGTTAATAGGCACTGCAGGAGAAGTGGAGCTGATTCCCAGTGCATGTGTGCCTCGGCACTGGAGATGCTCTCGTGCAGTGCTTCACAGCCAGGGACGTACCAGACGGCCCCAAATCAACACAATTTCTGTCTGGTCTCATGATGTGCAGGGTTTCGGTAACCGATTCTGACCATTTGGTGACTACCCAAACCATTTTAACAGCAAGATCCAACATAAACATCCCTTGACATTTCCACCTCAACTAAATACCAGATTTTACTATGGCAATTTTAAATTTGCAAAAGAAGCGGTACTCAGTGCACTACAGACCCAACAGGCTGAAGCTACCCCTTTATATCAAGTCAAAGAAACCCTCAATAACCTTATATTTCAAAGCCATTATGACCTGACTTTGGTTCATTAACACATAGGGAGGCATTAATCACGCGGAGTAATGAAATGTAACAACTCCTTTGGTACTTTCTTATTATCTGGGTCTTTAATATGTGGTTTGACAAGAGCTAGACTGTAGCAGCTCTAACAGGGTTTTGTAGAGCCACTGCTTGCTTGTGCACTAGGAGTGCCCCGACCCAAAATGACACAAGACAAAAAGATGAAGATGCAGTAAGGAATTGCTAAGAGTTTATTGCAAATGTTCAATGAAGTACATCTGCCAGTAAGAGCTTATTTAAAAAAACAATGTGTACATTGCATTGATCTTAGCCACTGAGAGATTAAAACCTTTAGAAGGGGAAAAATAAAAAATAAAAAAAGCCCACCTGTACAAGACATTTTTAAAACCTGAATGCCTTGCTCTTTTAGGCTTTTAAAACTCTTTGCGAAGGAGAGAATCCACAACTCAAGAAACTACTAGTGCAATCTATCTTTCAGAGACAAAAATCAAAACTCCCTCATGAGTTATGAGAGTGCAGAAAAGCAGAGTTAAACATCAGCTGCTTTTATCTGAGTGCCTAAATGTAAAAATACTTAACCAGAATTATACCAACCATTACATGGTTTAAAAGCTGATCGTTTGTATGCCAGTACCAGTCTAGTTTAATTTCTAAGCTGAGCTTAAAAAAAAAACCAATAAAGGTGTAGGTGGAGAGGTTTAAAAAATAACTGCTGGAAATGGTGAGCCAAGATCTTCAGAACAACTTGTCTCTGCCTGAGGTACAGGCAGGCTGGTTTTTAGATCAGTCACCTACAACTGTGGTGTCATGAAGTGGAAAAATACCACCGAGAGTCATTTTTAGCAAAGAACACCAACAGCTCCTCTCACATTCGCATCCAGTGAAACTCTATTCCAATTAGATTCATTGCCAAATTGTAAATTCTTATTTGATTTATCAATCACAATTTTATATTGTTAATTTATATGTTCATTAGACAAATCTATCCCTCCAAGGTAATCACTTAAGGTACTGCTGGCACGTGAACATGCACAAATGGATAATTCTTAATGACCTTCCAAGTTGACATATTTTTGGCATCAGTTTTCTGTATCCTAATTTCAAGCTGCCTCTCTGGTGTTATCATAGGGCTGACTCCACTCAAGAAGGAGGACTTGCAATTGGAGGTCTCTAGTAAGGTTGTTCCCACCAGATATCAGCAGAACAAGGAACAATTGAAATTACCTCCTTGGAAGAAACCCCCATGTTTCCAGCTGGGGACATCAGTAAGCAGTCCTCTATGTCAGCAGCCTTGGAGGAGAAAACATTCACATCATACGATTTGAGCGGGTTTGTGACTTCTTCAGTATTTCTACCGTAAAGGATTTTTGGCCTACAGATGCTTGTTGGAAAAAAAAAATTTTGGTAAATATAGGTCATCCAGGCTACTGTTCTGCCGGCTGGTCCACACGTTGCCCTCCCACAAGGCCAGGCCAATATCACAGATCTTCTACTGCAGGTTAATGTGGCGCAGGTGGGTCACAGACCAATGTACATATGGCATAGCCATCTACTGCAGACGTGCAACAGAGGAGCTCACACTCTTCGGACCTGTAGATGGATCCATCGCTGGCTGTGGACGCCAGGTTCGCAGCATTACAGGAGGATTAGGTCAACTATTAGAAAATGCAGGAATGTTTTCCATATTCCCAATTTGATAGATGGGATTTGTCCAGCTGAATGACCATTATCGCAGTGATACCCAGACTCCACGAGACCAGCTCTCTCCACGCAGGAGGCATTATCCCCACTGGGGCTGCGTGGGGTCGCTATCCCCAGCCTCACACTCTTACTGCTGCTCATCCAGTGCCATGAGAAGGGGGGGAAAAAAGGCGGTGTCTTAAATGCGAGGTTTCGAGGGCTGCCAGTGTTTCCACAGTGCTTCCCAGAGCAGATCCAGGCAAGGAAAGAGCAATTTCTGGCATTTCCCAGAGTCTGCAAGAGACAGGAGGAAGAAGTGGGGGGGGAAAGCTGGGGCAGACACACTGCCACTGTCCACTGAGGTGTGGAAATTGGCTTTTATGGGTTGGGAGGCAGGCTGGGAAGGGAGTGAGATGGGACGGGAGAGCAAAGCTCCGGGAAAGAGCCTTTCCCCAGCTGACGGCCGACACGACCGGCCCAGCCCCTCAAGAAGGAGCCGCTGGGGCGAGAGGCAGTGGGTCGCAGAAGAAGCTGGCAGGCTCCTGCGTGGGACCTGCGTCCTCTGCGCGTGGCAGGCTGCAGGCAGCGCCCAGCTGCCTCCCAAAAGTTGAAGAAAAGAGTTTGCATCCCTTCCTCAAAAGCACAGCTCGGGTTGCAAATCCAAATGTATGGACAAAATGTAAATGCATTGTGACAAGCTGTACGGAGAATCAAAACAAGGAACAAGGAGCGTATGTTTCTTTTAGAGAAAATGTCCTTTATCTTGCAGGCAGAACGAAGCGTGTGGCATTCAAATGTTAAGATTTTTACACACTTTCATGAAATACTAAAGAGAAACCCAAAAAAAAAAAGAAAAAAGAAAAAAAAAAAAAACAACAAGAAAATAACCCAAGTCCGTGTCACTTCTCAGCTAGTTTGGTTATTGCTGCTCCTGAGTACTGTAACATATGCACTTTCCCTTTTGAAAATGTATCAAAGTTGTTATTTTGGGGGTGGGATAAACTCTTACCCATGCATATCTTATGTTTCGAAGCCAAGAATGCTTAAGAACCTGCTCTGGATCCGCACATCAGATGCATAACTGATTAGTGACAAGTGACACAGAAACAGAGAATGTGCTGTGTTACGATGAATAATAAACACGCGCAATTTATGCAGGCAGAGCGAGCGGGGAGATGGCATCCTGCACTTTTTCCATATAAATAATGTGAATCTCTCGGCAATGGAGCCAGGCCGACCGGGGAGTTTCTGCAGCCCGCCAGCCACGCAAGCCGGCGGGGAGCAAAGCGGGGACAGGAAAGGAGGGGTCGCCCACGAACAGGGCTGCTTCTGGTTTCTTATGGGTCATTACAGAATAAACCGATGGCAATTAGATGTCTCTAAACTAGAATCAACACAGGAAAAAGATTCACAGTGGGCAAAATTTTTCACTCTCTGGGAGAAAGGAGCTTTTAGGTAAATGAAAAAAAACTCACTGAAAAATATTCATATAATTTTCTGCTTCCTGGGCTTCTGGAGAACATCACTACAGTGTCCGCTGTAAAAAAATTGCCTTGCAATAGGATTGGGACGCCTATCTGAAAAAGCAAAAAATAATTAATTTTTGAATGAACAAACTCAGTTTTTAGACGAAGTTTCTCCAGAAAAGGTGAGCACGCACCCCTGGGAGGCTGGCAGGGCTGCGGAGAGCTGGCAGCAGGGTTTCCCAAAGGGCCGTGGTGTACCTGGCAGGCACCTTGCCACTTTTGCATTTTTCCATTAGCAAAACCACACATAACTCCTAAAAAAAACCCCAAATGCCAAAGCCAGACAGACATTTGTCCTTAGCCCAGCTCTGGTGTTTTTTCTCTTATGTTTTTCCTCTTGTGTGCGTCTACCATGCACAAACACCAGAGCTGGGATGGTGCAGAGGCGTCCTCCCTCGGCCTCGCATCCCTCGGCCTCGCACTCAGCCGGGGCGACAGTCCCTGGCCGGGCATGGGGGGTCCTGCAACGTCCTCGTTTTGACGTCTGCTTTCCTCTGCCCCTTACTGACCTCCCACAAATGAGCCACCCTCCAGGGAAAAGAGAAAGGTTTTTTGTTGGTTTTTGGGGGGTTGTTTTAATTTAAAAAAAAATACCCCAAATGCACCTGCTACTTAACTCTGCACATTTTTTCCTGGCTGTCCTGGCCTGCCAACTCCGAACAAGCTTTTCTCTCTCATTTTTACACTCTCTCTACACTTCCAGAAATGTACGCACTTGGATAAAAGTAGAACTGAGAGGGGAAAATGCATATTCTGTTAGATTTAAAAAAAAGTTGGAAAAAGTGTCTAAAAGATGGATGCGTAAAGCAATCATACCCATACTTTAACTCTGGGTTTGAGTTATATAAACCGAACTGTGGTAATTACCAAGCTCCTCCAGATTAATAAACAATTACCATAGTAACTACACCATCATATGAAACCTATGCTCATGAATTTTTAAAGCATAAATGGAAATACACGCTGGATGAAAAAGTCTCCTATTTATTTTGTTCCTGGAAGACAAGGGAGACAGATCCATTAAAGGATCTCGTCAAGTTATTTCTTCCTCCGCTGGTTCCTGCAGCCACACTTCGGACAAGTGCTATGTATTATGTACTAACTAGGAAAGTCCATTACGCAGCACAGGGCTGTGGGCTGGCGAGCGGCAGGGCTGACCTCACACCCCGCTCCCCCGGCAGCCCCTGTGCTCTCACACCTCGTTTCCCCGGAGGGTTTTAGCTGACGTGATGCACCTCTTTATCTGCCAAAATTTAAGGGGTTAGTCGGCTCAGCAAGTTGCCCCTGTTTGCCCAATAGGCTCTTTCTGTTTTTCTTATGGATAACGTGTGAGAGACGCTTTCAGGTGTCGCACGACCACGTGTAGGAAAGGCATCCTCACCAAATGTGAGCAAACTACCGTGAGGCAATGCGGGCATCCAAATCTAGCCTTCCACAGCACGGTGTGATCGAGCCTGATTTCCAACATACCCCCCAGCAACCCTACCGCAGGGCACACCGCAGCCTGATTTTCCACGAGTGGAAAAATCCAGCGTGGGCTGCTCTCGTGCTGGCACCTCGCCCACGGGGCCGTGCCGGGCACGTGCATTCAGCCGCCGGGAAAGGGCTTCGCTGGAGCCCCTGTGCCTCTGCACCGTCTGGCCCTGCCGCAACAGAGGCAGCGAGGGTGGGCAAACGCTCCGGGCGGAGCAGCGCTAAATCAGGTGCGGACTCCTGTCGTGTGCCAGCCGGCAACACGGACTGTCCGGCTGCCCGTCGGCACTGCCCCACGTTCCTCCTGTCTCCGAGCCGCTTCTGCCAAAAAACGTGCCAAAACGTGCCCTCTCTTCCTCACAGGAGGCATCAACGATTAAAAGCGGTTTATGAGATGCACCCGAGGTCATAAAAGAAAAAAAAAAAAAAAAAAAAAAAAAGGGCTTTCTCCTCCACCAGTGTCAACTCTTGTATTTTACTATCACAGACAAAAATCTCGTTTGAAAGCTTGCACCCTTATTTCGAAGCTTTAACACAGCTGAGCCTGGCTTTACTGCACCTCACAATTTGATTGTAACATGTAAAAAGAAACATATCAAAATGCCAAATAACAAGATTATATATCAACCTGTTGATAATTCTGACAGGAAAGCTGAAAAGCAGCACTGAGTTAAAAAGTACTGTTCAGCGTTTGCAGTAATAGTTTAGAACACGAGGTGAGACCTCTACACTTCGAGTTTGAGCCGCTTACTTTTGATAATTTTGATGAGCTGAAATAATATCCCCCTTTTGTAAGAAAGTATTTCTTCAGACACTCTGAGAGTTAGGAAAGCCATTAAATCCTTGTGGATTGAAGGTAGAAAAATAAATTGTATGTATTTTAGACTTTGAATGATCTTCCTATAGCAATTTTCGGGAAAAAAACCTATGAAGAATTCTGCAATTTTAATCTCCTCAGTAGCTTCCCATTACTAAACAAGCAGAACGCCACAGTACAAATGTGGATGTTACATGTCATCTTGATCTGCTGCTTTTTTCTTTCATTAAAGCTTTAATGCAGCAATTATGGCTACGTTGCCCTATAAAAAAAGGAAAAGGCAGTTTACTTTAAAAAGTGAAATTGCATAGCCTACTATTTAATTATACACAAATGTAAATGGCCTATTTTTCCATAACTGGTTATTACAGCACTGTTTTACTTTCTGAGTTTTCACAATCTCTAAAACCTACAACGCTTCCTGCTATATAATTGTTTTGCTACATTATTGTTTTCATCTTATTTTTTCTTTTAATGCGAGTGCAGCGGGATAAATCTTGGTTTTAAGCCAGCCAGTACTTCATCTACTTAAGCTTTTATAGATGAAGATTGCTGTAATTATCAGAATACCCGCTTATTTCTGAAGTATTATCTTGGCAACCTGCTGGCATTTACAACCAATTAACAAGCTTTGCCCATTAGTTGCATAAGGGGTATCACAGAGTAAAGCCATTGTGTGCTAATTTTCTATTTTAGATAATCAGTTTGGCCATCCAAAATGGAAAGGGGAAGAAAGGAAAGGTTTGACACCCAGTGGCAGACATGTAAAAATGACTACATGCCTTCCAGAGACAAAGGTATCCAGCGACTGCATGATTGCTTCACTGTCGTCACCACTGGGTTTTAAGTATTTATTCCCTTTGTCTCTTTTGGAAGAGAAAATAGAAAGTACGGCTTCCGCAAAGTAATCATGTCCTCTTTTTATTTTTTAAACAGACTGGCTTCTCCCTCTGTCCTTTCGGGCTTGTAATTTCACCAAATTGTACAAGTGTTAAACACGATTTCTGGTAATAAAAAAAAAAAAAAAAAAAAAAAAAGACGAAAAAGCAAGCTAGAGAAAGAAACCTGGCCACCGGTGGAAATCACAGCTTTCCTCTCCTAATCACAGGGGCCGAGCAGAGCCTTTGCACCGAAGGCAGCCGCTCTCGCTCGCCTTGCCGGCACCGCGCTTGGTTAAAGCCATGTGCCAGCTGGTGGGTTTTAACCAGGCACTGCTATTAGCAAATGGGCTCCCGGCCATCCTTCGGTTCCCGGCCACTGAGCTGTGTGCCAGCCCTGGCCGTCTTCGCCCCTGCCCTGGAGGGTTTGGGGCGGGGAGACCCCCAGCACAATGCTGGCTCGGGCACTAATGCTGGGCACTTCTCTCTGAGGAGAGGGGACTAAAAAAAGCTGTGAGAGTTTGAGGGACTTTTTTAAGCCTGAACCATTGGTTAAGGCACAGTTTGCTTTCCCTGTTGCCTGGTGCAGAGCAGGGAAGATGCACCGCCATGCAGGTGCCCTGGGTGGGAGGATGCTCCTGCCTGTGTCCACAGTGCTGCATCCTCACAGCAACCCCCGCAGCGCTCAGCCCCACCAGGCCCATCTCCAGAGTGGCCCCACAAGCACCCCAGCCCCGCTTTGCTGCCCCATCCACACAGCCTTTAGCTGGGTCCTGCCTCGAGCACGGGCACCGTACCACAAAGCCGGCACAAGGGGGATGTGGGCGCAGCCTGCTCCGGCATCCCAAATCAGCAGTGCCCTGCCCCTGCCCGCCCACTGACCCCGCACCACGCCAGCCCATGCCTCCGCCTTCCCACCCCATCCCTGCTGCCCCGCCGGCACCAGGCACGAGGCTCGGTCTTCCTCGGTCTCCCGCTGAGCCCGGGCCGTGAGCTTGGCCTTTCTCTGCGTCTCCGTCCCGTCCTGCCCGCGGCAGCCAAGACCGTAAGGGTCCCCTCTGTGCCGAGGTTCGTCCCGCGCTGCGGACAACGGGCAAAACGGGGCTCTGATCCTGCCCAGGGTGCCTCAAGGTAAATAACGACGATGCAATGATTATGCTGGAGGCAGCAGGGCTTGCCCATCTAATTGTATATAAAATTAGATGTTAGACCTGGTATAGATGCCTGCGTTTTGTAATAAGGATAGAAACTAATCAGTTTAAAGATGAGCGCGGTCCTTAAAGCATGGTTAGATCCCATTTACTCCATTGAACAGAACGGGTGGATGGTTCATGTTGTAAAATGGTTTTATAAAATGTAGCGAACTGTACAATGACGTGTTTTATTTGCCTCCTGTGGTTTAGATCCATATTTTGCTTTAGCATAAGTTAAACAAAATTAAGACTATGATTATACTAAGAGGATGCAGCCAGTAAAGTAAAGATAGAAAATGTTGAACTCCTCGAAGTCATAAAGAATTATCAACTGTGCAATTAGTAAAGATGGAACATATACACTGAAGTCTATTAAGTCATAAATGAATGGGAAAAATGTTGTGCTTGGCAATTTGATGCGTGTATTTGTCTTAATTATTTTAAATTAATTGCTATTGGCTACAATCATTAGAAAATTTAAGATTTAAGTAAGGTACAGCACAAACCCCCTCCTATAAAATGAATCTAGTTAAACAGCCAAACTGTTTTTTTAATTATTTAGGCTACTGAAAAGGAAGAATTAAGAAGGATCAATGAGCAGAGTGCTGTGGACAGCTCTGAGCTCCTCACAGCCTGTCTCCTGCAATGCTGCCCCAGGCTTGAATGCTCTGAACCCCCTCCACCCCTGGCAGGGAGCACAGATTCCCCAAGCACCCCTCTCTCCTGCCGGCTTCAGCAGCACGAGAAGTCACAGATGTCCCCTTTTTGGGCACCTCCGGACAGTTACCTCCACCCAGACGTGGCCTGGCCCCTGCAGCAGGGCAGCACACTGTCAGCCCAGGCACCACCAGCAGAAGGCTGTTGACATTTTTCCTCTGCACGGTCATGAGAAGATTCTTGTTGGAATGGGGAAAAAAAAAAAAAAAGGTGGATTTCTCCCCATCTTTCACTCCTGAAGGACCCTTGAGAGATGAAGCTTATCCCAAGCTAAAGGAAAACCTTTTTGTGAATGCTATGTGGTGTAAGTAAGTACCCTACCAGTGTAGCAGTTTACCCAGAGGTGGCTAAGGCACACTGTGTGCCCCGTCTCAGCGGGGGGCAGGGAGCAATGCCCCGCAAAGGTCCCCCTCATCCCGCTGGAGAGCCCTCCCTGGCTGCCTGCGGGGCACTGCGGCACAGCTCCTGGCACCAAAGGGCCGGTGGGACAACGCCACTGCCTCTTGCCAGGCACTGCACCATCTTCTTGGGGTGCTTTCAAGATGCTACAACTAGCCAAGGCTAGGAATTGAATGAGGCAATGGGTCTTGTCCAAAATCGAGCATTTCAGAAAAGCCAGCGTGTTTTTTTCTGATGTGTTGTAAATGAAAAGTTTCCATTTCCTGTTCTGAAATGTGATTTGGAGATCACCTGTAGTCACATTTCATTTCCTTTTCAGAATAAAGGTGACTAAAACCATAAGACAGATATCAGAAGGTATGCCCTTTTTCCCAGGTTTCCATTTTGCTTTCAGGAAAAAAAGGAAACCTGTATTTTTGGGGAGTTTCTTTCAAAGTCTCAGGTGAAAAAGCAGTTATTTGCCCAGTTCTGATGAAGCCATTCCCAGTCAAGATTAGTGTGTCTGAACAGCCTTACCAAGATGATGACAGGGACAACTAGAAAATGGGTGAGCAGAGAAACCCTCACTAGGGAAATGAAACAGTACAAAAATCCCCATTATATGTTCTTCATCTGCAAGGAAAGAGGCACGTTCCTCCAGGACTCTAATCTCCATCGCTAATATTATTATTAAATATTTACGTACCACCCTAAGTTTGCACGACACTTTACAGAGATGAAAGATGCTCTCTTTGCACTGAAGATCTTACAGTCTATGACAGACAAACAAAGAAAGCAAAGTTAGCAGAAAGAAGACATGATGAAGATTAAGAAATGGATCTAATGCTGGTGACCCAAAAGCATTTCTAAATTGTAACACAGCATGGGACTAGGGCTGAGGAAAGCTAGCAGCATCGGGGCCCGTTTTCCTATTAGTGGCCAGCTGACCACCTTTCAAACTCACGGTGGTTGTGTGGACCTATTTCCCCACAGCGTTGACCCAAACAAAGAAAACAATGGCACCCTGTAACTTCTAGAAAAATACTTTTTTTATCCGACTTGTCTAAAGAAGAGAGAACAGTTCAGCAGTGTGTTTTCCCAGGCTGCACAAGTGGGAGAAAGGCCGGTACGCTGCACCACTGAGCTGAAAATAGAAATAAGAGTTGCTCAGTCCTTCAGCTTGGGTTCCCTCTATGGTGCTTAGTTCCCTCACTTCATTTTCTTTTCTGACAGTGCAACTAGACCGCCCCAATGAATTCAGCCTTCCCTGTCAGACACACGCGACTGGGGCAGCTCTGGCCTTCAGCTGTGGGACGAAGCGCTGCAGCAGCAGGAAAACAAAGCAGCGAAGGGGGAGAAATGGGAATACTCAGCACAACTCTACCTGCCTGGGGCGTGTGGCGGACTCCTGTCTGGCACAGTACAGGGGAATACACCTCTGCAGAAATGATGCTAAAAGCCTCTCTCTTGAGGGCAAAGCTCTTTCTATAAAGTCTGTAAAATAATTTAATGTATTTTAATGCAGACATCGTTAACATCTCGGGTAGCCAAGCCAAGCCCAGTGCTAAACTGCTGCAGGGGAATGCCCCTCTGCTGCCTTTTCCTCTCGGCGCAGAGGGGAGCTGTGGGGCAAGCAGGAGCCAAGCCTGCTCTGCAGCTCTGCCCCCCTGCAGCGCCACAGGGCCCGACCCCAAAACCCCTGGGGCTACGGGGACTGTGGAGGTGGCGGCAGCAAGGGCAAGGCCACTGGGCTTGGGGACAGCAAGAGGGAGATGAAGAGGGGAGGTGCCGGCACCTCCATTGGAGGGGGTCTGGGTGCCCCAGCTTAGGGGGCAAAGACCCCTTCTGGGTCCCCACCACCCACCTATTATTTTCCTTCACAAATTTGGTGATCAAGAAAAAGAATATTTCTCCCTTTTTAAATTTTTAAAAGTAATGCTAGGCTAATCAACGGCAATGGGAGCTTTCCCCAGGTTTCCTAGAAGAAATACATTTGTAGACGGACCTGAGCCGTCGTGCAGAGGGAAGCAGCAGCACTCATTGTATCACCTGAAACAACAATGGGCAGGACATGCAGAGCAGATGAAATGTAGTCTAAGGCATATAGCAACATATATATCTGCAGACACACACATGCACACACGCATACATATGCACATATACACACACACACACACACACACACACAGAGACACATTTACATGCTCCTAGCAATTCAGTTAGATAAATTTGGTTTGGCTATTCCATTATTTAACTATAGTCCTTGTATAGTACTTAAAGAACCAGGTTAAGCATTCTGCATTAGGTACACAAACAATGCTTCTTTACCTCCACATGGGTGTTGTGAGACTTTAATTAATGTTTGTAAAGTGCTTTCAGATCCTCAGAAGAAAGGCACTATAGAAGCGTGAAGTCTGATTATTTCACAGCATACAAAAGTAGAGGTGAAAAGAAATATTCTCCTTACACATAAAACTACTGATCTCAACTCCTGCATTTAAGAAACCAAGATATTAAGAAAGAAAAGAATTCTGACCATGAACCTACTTCAGGCTTCCCCTTTGCCTTTTTCATCTGATTTCTGGTTGAGTGAAATAATAAACTATTGTATTGCTGTAAACTCTTTGTAAGTAGATTTGACTAAGACAACAGAGTTCAGTGCCAGCAGCTACTCTGATCATTCTTTTAAATGGAAATTTACCGTCTGCTGCATCACATGGAAAAAATATAGAACTATTTTTCACAGCTTGTTCACTGAACAGATTATTGGAGGGAAGAAAAAATAAAAAGGCTTCATTTTCTACAGATCCCAAATCTCAGCGTAGAAAGTCTTGGCAATTTCCTTTTGAGAGGAGACAGATTTCACTTTCACATTGATTTAACAATGAGAAGTGCATCCAAAATGGGGGCCTGATTCTGAACATTCAAATGTTTAGCCGTGGTTGATTCAATAGCTTATCTATGGGAGCAAAATTACTCACATCCATAAGTCTATGTAGGATCTGGTCCTAATATAGAACCAGTTCTTGATGTCATAAAATCTTTTTAACAGCATCTTGTGTTACATTTAATTTATATCACATGGCCTCATAAAATAAGATAAAAGCTTGTAAGTCTAAAAGTCATATAAAGAGGATGGAAAAAAAAGTCCTACAACGTATTCGTGTTTATTAAGTATTGTCTTCATGCAACTTACAGAGTTTTAACTCCAGAATTTCCAAATTTTTTCTAATCCTAATAGCAGTCAGCAAGAGCTGCCAGTGCGTAGTATAAACAGATTACAACACACATGCTTTTTGGAGAAGAAAGTCCTTCCCAAAGCTCTCTCCCAGCCAGGTCCTCCCTTTTAGCTCATGCTAGCAGCACAGAGCTTTACAAAGGCGCCTTACCAGCTTACCTCGTGCCTGGGCAGGGCACAGGCAGGGAATATCCCTGCCCTGCCTGGCACCCAGGCGGTACAGCTGTGTGGTCTAACCTCCAAATTTAGCCCAGGAAGCTCCAGGGTGACAGCTGCGAGAAACACCGGCTTGTATTAAACATGGTTTAATCTGGTGGTTGCCTAAAGGGTGCACAAGCAACTCTCCAGTTCTCCTATCCTTAAATATAGAGAAAGGCTCCAAACAGAAAAGTCTGTAGCAGAAAAACCTTTTTGGAGCCAAAGGCAGCCTCGCCCTTCTTTAAATGGAGGTTACGGAGCGCCTTCCCTCCACCACTGAAAATGCGCTTTCTGCTTAGGTCCCAGGAGAGGAAGGCACGGGCTGCAGCCACGTGCCCTGGGATTGAGGGTCAGCTCACCTGCAGCCAGGGGGACATGGCCAGGAGGTCCCAGGAGGCATCCATGGTAGCCTCTGGGGTGTGAGAAGGAAAGTAGGCCCATGGGTGTAGCTTGGCACCCACAAATTCCCCACGGAGAAGGGGCTCATTTGCCAATCTTTGAGGGATAACATTTCTGGATGCTGGAAGGTAAACGAATTCAGGGACGCAAGTCAGGAGGCGAATCTCGGTCTGCCTTTAGGGCTCCCAAAGGTGTGTGTGCATCTGGGCGGTGAGGTCCTCCTCCAAGATTGGCAGTGGGGCAACCAAATGCCAAATGGGGCAACTTCCGATTCACAGTATGGGTCCTTTACTTGTGCAAGTGTACAATAGAAATCGTTATAAAAGTGCCTTCAGCATCTCAGAGCATGTCAGTGACTTCAGAGGGCTACTGGTATGAGTACTTATTTGCCAACAAGAAAAAAATTTGTACAAATAAAAAAAAAAAACCAGTGCCCTAGTTCTGATGCCTAGGAGTGAGCATCATAACAAGTTAAGGGTGTGCTACATTAAAAAAACCAAAAAAACAAAAAACAAAAAAAAAAACAAAAAAAACCCCAAAAACAAAAACAAACACAAACAAACAAACAAAAACCCTCAAAGAAAAAAGTTGTCCTTTTTTTTTCAGCTAACATTTTCTTAGTTTATCAATGATAACAATTACTGTAAGAAAATTATGAGGTCTTACCTTATGCTGTTGCTAGTAAAATGGTTTCACTACCAGAAGGCCATCACAGACTAGCACTGTTTTAGGAACCAGCAGCAGACCCATCACCTTTCCTCCAGGAAGAACAAGCCAGAGGCAAACCCGGGAGTAATGTGGTAAGCAAACACTGCACTTCCAACCTAAGCCCTCAAAAAGAAAAGTTACTTTTGATGAAGTAAAAGGATTCCTGAGGACAACTTTCAGTAAAGAGAAACTTTAACCACAATCTGACATGACAGCCAATAAATAGCTTCAAGATAATCGCACATACCTCTTTGGTAGGCAGTGGTCTAACCCAGGCAGAGATGCTTTTAGAACATGGCTGTTCTCACCAGCCCTTGATATTTTTCTTGTGATCCAGGCAACATCCACATTGAAAAACCTACGCCACAGCTGTCAGGGCTTCTCTCCAGCAGATAATTAAATTCCAACTCTATTGCCATTGTGACAAGTGAGCTCAAGTTTAGCGATACCACCCCTGCCAACCGAACAAGAATTAGAGCCATCAGCTGCATAGTCGTTAATCGCTTTGCTGAAAGAAGAGGTGTCTGCAGTACTTACTCGCATCCTCCCAGGGTAGGTGTTCAGCCTCCAGGAGATATCTGACAATAGCATGAGTACGTCTCAAGGGATGGTTGCGTTTGGATCAGTGTGCTTATGCAGGAAGGCCTGGCAAAAGTGGAGCAAGTCAACAAGTTTAAAGGACTTCCAAGATCTCTTCCAAACCAGAGAAAGGCAGGTTTTAGCTTGGGCAGTCGCATGGTAGGGTTTTGCTAAATGCAAAAGGTGAAGCCGTTGGCGTTTTCACCTATGGAGTGCCCTTTTGAGTTGCTCTTTCAGGTAAAGATTTTTTCCTCTCCGTCTGATTACAACATGCACATGCCATATTTTTGCAGATATGTCTGTTTTCCTTAAAGTATAGCTTTCAAATGGAGCTGATCCATCAAAAATCAGACTGCACATTAGCTAGGACCTATTTAACTCCCTAATAACTGCTTTTTCATAGCTATCTTACTTCATATGTAAATGTGTTATTTTTTAGGCTAGTTATTGAACTATCCAATTTTAAGTACAGCTAGAGGAAAACTCTATTTTTTTTCTCAGAAGAGAAGAATACTGCTTCATTGCTAGCATTCCAGAGAGACTCCCTCAGTTAATATAGGGTGACCACGCCTCACATTTAAGTATTGCACGAGCCATATCTGTTCCCTTGCTTTGCCCATTGCTCAAGTGTTTAAAGCTAGTGTTCCTGCTGCAGCAGCTCCATGGAGGCCACCGTGGAGACTGCAGTTACAGAGGCATGTACAGAGGCCTCCGACGTGTTGTGCCAGCCAAAGAACAGCTCAGACCCCACACAGGCTCCAAGCTCTCACCCGGTACACAGGAGGAGGTATATATGGCCTCCGGGGAAGCACTCCAGGAGCCTACTGCTAAGCCTATGGCCAGAAAATGCAGCATATTTGAGCAGGAGATTAAACCTGACTCTCCCATCACCTCAACAAATGGCTCAACCAGCCTGCTATAAAGTCAGTCTCTTGGAAGTCTCTCCATCCCCTTTTAAAACCAAACACGAGCACACACTTTCGGAATCAAACCTGGCTGCCCCAGGCCGTGGGACATCAGCATCGGCAGCTGACTCGGGAGGTCTGAGGCTTGACAGCACCTAAATATTGGGTGTAGAGACTTAAAATTGCGGCTAAATAGGTTAGCCCCTTTCTAGATGTCATCCTAGGCTCCCAAAGGCTGAGTTTATTCATCACCCTATGTGCTTTGCTTGCAGCATTGGCTTCCCTGCTTGTCAACACGCCGATTTCTGAATTCTCAGTGCAAAGGAAGCCTTTCATGGTTTGGCATCCTCTTATATGTTTATGCTTCTCAAGATATATTCTCTAGCCAAGTCTTTAAGTTCTTACATTAGTCCCCAAGCCCAGACATCAATCTGTTGCTGATCAGGTCTTTTCACATCATGCTGCTTTTATCTGGAATGCTGTTTTTGATGCTTCCAGGGAAGCTCTGGCTGATGTTTTTAAGAATGTGGTTGATTTTTTTTTTTTCTTTTTGTTTAAAATGACACTTGAGCAGAGCTATTTCTTTTAACCTTTTGCTTTTACTGTAAGACTTTAGCAAGAAATTTGCCTTATAAATGCTATTATACTGAGGAGGTCCTGATTTGCATCTTTGTCCTTGGATAGTGTAGAGGCAGCACAGGGTCCACAAGCAGAGAGAGATTGATTTCCCCCCCCCCCCCCCTCCCCTTTTATAGTCTACAATAAAAAGTTTCTTTAAAGGGGAAGAAAAGAAGGGCACATGCTTAATACTGAAGAAAAGCCTGCCTGTGCTTGATACATCGGAGAAACAGTTCAAGAACACTTCATCCTCCTGCAACTATTTCCTGCACTTCTGCCAAGGTTAGGGAAACCTTGGGTTAGCTGCCGTCTGAATAACAGAGGCTGGTATCAGTCTGAACAAGTTCAGCTGACTGCTTAGATTTTCGTCTTTATTCTTCCTCCTGTTGTCTCCCAACTTTGGCAAATAGAAATCACCTTCGTCTTTGGGGGAGGCCTCAGCCTGAAAGCGCCCAGCAAAGAGAATTCCCCAAGAGATGCTGTCTGTGGGATCAAGGTCCTTCCATTGAGTCCCCCAACTCGGCTGTACTGGTGATCAGCCAGCTGTCATGAAAACGAGACTCTGTCGATCAGCATGGTCTGGGACCAGGTGGGCCAGAAAACACAACAGCATAGTCTGATAGATGACTGAAAAATTAGACCAACAAAAACAAACGCAAACTGCCCCTCACATGTAAACTCCCATTTTTTCACACCAGTGAAGAAAGAAACAAAGTGGCAGAAAGCAAAACTATCAGGCAAGTATGACAAACTTTACCTCATTTTTCATTTGACTTTAAATGAAAAACACTGCTGACTAAAACAATCCTTGGATGCCAATTGTTTTTGCACACAGCTCCTCTGACGTACAAACCAGAAGAGAAGCAGCGCTGGGGCGGAGAACAGGCCGATCGAGGGATCCCTGCTCTGAACAGCTGCGGGACACCCAGGCCAGCACGACTACAAATGGAGAACGCAGTCCTGCCCTCCATGCTTGCTTCGGGTTGCCCCTTACAGCAGGAACCAGCTTTTTCATTGTCCTTTTGCACTGCTTCAGATCTAAGGTCTAGATCAACCAAAGGACTGAAAAGAGTATTTTGTGTCTAATGTACTGGATGATTAACCAGAGTCAATACCTGAAGCATTAGCTTAAATTTAAACTCTTAATTTTTATTTCTTTTTAAACTAACAAATATATCTGGAGCACCTCATGCAGAAATGGCTTGGGTCAGATCATTACGTCATAGAGTATAAGCTCAAATGGGCTTTGACAGAGTTACAACTGTTCTCATCACCATGGAGCTGCCCCAGCGTTTGTGCAGAGACAACAATGCTCTCCTGAACTCATTCTGTGTATCTTATAGTGAGAGCCACCTGAGTAAACCTGACCTGCTGGTTCATGGAAAATAAGGCAAAAATACAGCAAATTCCTCCCGTAATGGTTGTCGTCGTTGTAACAAGGATCACGCTAATCACTGCTTTCTCTCACAGGACCGTGATCTGGGCCTAATTGTAAGAGCTGCAGTCATTTAGAGATGGGAAACGGAGAACATGGGGATGGGGAAGAGCTTCAGCAGATAAAGGAGAGCAACTCCTTCTTCTGTATGCTCCCTTGGGGAAACTGCTGAAGACACATTACCATGGCTACCTACTTCGGCAGACAATTCTTTTTTCAGATATTTTTGTGGCAGCAAAAGGGACCCCGGCGAAGGCTTTCTTCTTCTTCTCTCTTCCATGAAGAGATGCCAGCAGTGGTTCCTGCTGGCCAGCCCACCTCCTCCCCTCCCACGGTGACTGCACTCACCAGCCCCTCAAAAATCCTCTGTGGACCTGGGGCTGCTCTGCCTCCTCTGCCTGGGGGTTGCTTTCCACTGCACTGGCGAAACCCTGGAGACGAGCTACCCACAACCCTGCCACAGCTGTGGGGGGCTGTCTGGCAAAGGGCCTGGGCCCTGCTGTGCTGGGGGGAAGCTCAGAGGTGGGAAACAGTGGGAGAAGGACCAGGGGGAGCGGGGGAAGAGCACAGGTTTATTGGGGAGGAGGCGCCCGGAGGGAATGGGGTGCACTTCATGATTTACGATACGTCTTTTTTGTTTCTTTTCCTTTCTGAACAACTGTGGTTAGAAATACCCTAATTGGCAGTAATGCAGTTAATGACTAGTAACTGGCAACTACACGGGCAGCTGGCCAGGACAGCGAGGGGCACGGAGAGACGAGGAGCCGTGGCGGTGCTCCTCGCCCGGCCCGCCGCAGGGTGCACCCCACGCTGCGTGGCGGGTGGCTTTGCCCAAACGGCCCCTTCGCTGGGCAGCGGCAGGGCCGAAACGGGGGGGGGCTGGCCGCCAACAGCTGCAATCGCCCCGTGGCCCCATCCTGGGGCATCCCACCTGCAAAGAGCGGCTCTGGGTTCCTCACAGCGCTGCTTACCTCCTCTGCAAACAGCGTTCGCAAATCCCACCCCACCCCCCCCCGTGACCCCCAGGCGCGGCAGTTTGGGATGCGGGAGGAGAGCCCCACTGCCTGCCTCTGCCAGCTCTGCCCCACAGCCCCAGCCCTGCGGTACTCACGCTCCACCCCACGAGCCAAGCGACTTCATTGAACACATACTCATTTAAGGATTACTCTGACGTTGCTCATTTCGAGGTCAATTATTGACTTGAATCCTGTTAAAGTTTAACACAAATATGCTACTATATCACCTGTACATATATTACGATAATTATATGGTTACAAAATTCCATTCAAATACTAGGGAAACTAGCTACTACTACTGGAAAATAAAGGCTCACAGACTGCTCTGAAGCCCATGCAAAGAAATATAAAGATTCCCTTTACATTTGTATCAGCTTCACAAAGAATAATCGATTTAGATTATCAAAAGCACCTACAAATTAATTACTCTCCAGTTAAAATCTTTGCTTCCTAAAAATGTTTTGCCTAACCTTGTCAAAGAAGGGGGGTAGAGGATAAGCGGAGAAAGGAAAGACAGCGTATCATAAGCAGCTTGTAAAGCTACAAACAACATGAGAATAATTTAAAAAAAAAAAAAAAAAATCTTTTTAAAAGGCACTGCTAACTTTTTCACATTTTAGCAAACTTTTCAATTAGGATTTCTTCCTGGCTATTTAAATATGCTTAAAGTAATGATTTTCTGTAATTTGTCTTTTTCCTTTGGAAACATACCGTGCTATTGTCAGCTTTAAAAAAGAAGCAATTTTCTGACTTTTGAGATTGAGCAGGTCATGGAAAAATTACTACTGTGGGAACCTATAATTAAATAGAAAATGCAGCTGCACTTATAAAAAAAACTAAAATTAAGTTTATTCTATTAATACTTGATTCTAGAATTGTATTTGACTCTTCAGACACAGGTCTTAGCTGGAACTGTACCTTACCTGCAAACCATCACTAGCTGCACAGCTACTTGCAAAAGCAGATATGATATAATAGGTACAAACATATTGCCAATTATTTGCTGTTCATCTGAATCAGATTCAGTATAGAATGATAGTCATTTACACATGTAGTCCTTTTCTTTCCTCTTTTCCTAGTACTGGCACTACGTCTTTGGGTGTTGTTTTTTTCTTTTTAAGGAACTCAATTAAATAAATCTATGTAAAATCAGGAATGTTTATTATAAATTTAACTAGAAAAAAGAAGTACAGAAAGGGACTTTTGATCAAAATTATGTAGTACATCTGAATTGAATAAAGATCTCTTCCCAGCATTTGACTAGTCATGAAATGGAGACAAGATTCTACACAATACCATGATACAAAACCAGGCTTCATGTATATATAAAGACAATTTATCATAGTTCCCAACTGAATGTTTACACAGTACCAGATACAGGCTTTGAATTAAATACTAAATTAAAATATTAAAAAAAATAAAAAAATAAAAAATTGTGACCCACAACAGATTTTAAAACACCTAAAATGAACAAGATTAACAAAAACCTCATTGAGAAAATAAGGTACAGACATGTTGACTAACAATTCATAAGACTTGTTCTGACATCTGATGATAAAAAATACTTGCAGAGAAACCTTAAAAGAACTATAAAAAATTAGAAGGCCAAATCAGTCTCAAATAACAGTATTAATTTTATTTATTAATAGTAATTAAAATAGCATTTTTAAAATAATTGCATTTAGGATGACCACCTTTCATGATTTTCTAGAGTAATAATAGGTGAGATTCCACAACCCGTCCTTGCTGCATGATATTATAGAAATTACTAAATAAAAACGATATTTATATATTAAACAATAATTTGTAAAACCATATTTCCTTTAAACCTCCACTAATTCACTAAGTTTGAGAGTTGTTTTTTTTTTCTTTTAATAAATAGGAAGGAAATTTTCCATAGTCTTTTCATCAATCATTTTCACATATCCAGCTTTCTGTGTTATTATAAAAAATATAACTAAAGCCATACATTTTATATAAATGTCTATAACCTATTTATTACATATAAGAAGCTGAAATCTTTTCTTCATGTGCAAACTCAACTTCACTATTTTTAATACACTTATGTATTATATCTAACACAGCTATCCACAACTACTGGGAGAATGAAAACAGCGTATCAGACATGGTAAAACAAAAGGATTTGTGAAGAAACATTATACACAACCTGGGAAACATTTTTTTTTTTTCCCCCCTTTCAGAAATGACTTGTGAGCGACAGTGTCATTGCAGAGAAAACCCACAAAACCTATATCATTGCATACACTGCTTTATTAAGGCAGCCAGAAGTGATCCTAAGAACCAGCAGTATAATTATTTCAATTTCACATCTACGGCTTGCTTTCTCTCAGCTGCCTGCTTGGTCAGTGGCATGATTTTTGTTTTTTTTCTCTACATGCCGTGGAGCTGGGTTTCTATTTTCCAGCTGCATATATTCCACGGAGGAAAGGAAAACTGATCCATGAAGTTCCTATTTGCATAACGCGCAGAAACATCTGTCACAAGATTCTTGTTGGTGGATTGAAGCATCAGGAGATACTGCCGTTGATCATCTGCCCTTAATAATATTGAATTCTTTTTCTGTCAATAGGAGCTCTGAGTGAGGCTGGTTAAGGAGGTAGAGAAAAGAGAGAATTTGATCAGCGAAGACATATTCTTACTATTACTTGAAATGAATGATTGGTTACATGATGCTGTCTCGCACAAACACTCAGAAATGAGGTCTGCCCCAGGACCAGCAAATGCCCTGTTCCATCTGATATCAGTTCTTTGCAAATACAGATCTTATAAAGGTGTATGGTGATTTAATCAGCATCCTGCAGTTGCGTACAATGCACAGCAGCTTTTTTTTGTTAAACTTTATGCAATGAATGATCTGTGGTAGCAGGGCTAACATTAGAAAGTGCTCAATCTGCAGTGCTGTTTTGAGTTTTGATTTCAGTTTAGGGAATCAAATAAAAAATCTCGAAGAAGACTGATCTGTGTCTCAGATCAGGAAAATTTTCATTCGGTTTCTGCATGTATACATAATGCATGTCTACAGCCATAAATATCAGGTGGAGCAGCCAATTCGTTCATACAGAATACATCAATAGAATAGAAACTCAGTGAAATATAATAGCAACTATTTAAAAAATAGAATTACTATGCTAGGTCAAGTGTTATTTCTAAAATCACTAAAAGTACTTTTGGTAATATACAAGATTCATATTTCTATGTTACATTTTGCTCTTTTTTACTACAGGCTTTTTAAAATACGCTAGTTCTGTTGATATAATTGTACAAATAGGTTTTAGGCTGGCCTCCTCTCACACCACTGAGAGTCAGAAATCAGTCTAACCAACAGCATGCAGCGCAAACAAAGTGCTCTTCTCAGCTCATGTGTTTTGTGGAGTTTAACAGCCAAACTGAGAGGAAAAGAAAGTTTCTTCACATTTACTGTCTACTTATGTCAGAAGTAGCATGAAGGTGATCGATACAGCACTATTCTCTCTGTTTTCCACCGACAGCTCCAAGATAGCCAGCTTCCTAAGCTAGGTCAGCAGAGATTAATATCACATTAGTAACATCTCATTCATCATTGTCATTGTAAAACAAAAAGGCTTTAGACATTTCTTATTCATAGCTGATCTCTCTAACAGGAATGCATGCTTCCCCCCCACCTCCTGACTCCTTCACACATTCACAGATATTTCAATTCAGCTGAAAATGTCTGGGTGCAGGAAATACCTGCTTGGGAGGGCAGCACAACAGGGTCATGGTATATTGTGAAACAAACAGTTGTAAAAATAATACCAAAAAAAAACCACCAAAACCCAACAAAAAAACCCTGCAGCAGGAGTGATCTTTGCTTCCATACACATATTTGTATAAAAAGTTTCTCTGGCAGTGGTTCACCAGCAGGCAGTAATCAGCTAAGATACTTCTTTGTAATTTTTCTGTTTCATAAATAATACAGGAGTTTACTAACAGGAAGTTTGTGGGAAGCAACAGTAAACAGTCTAGCAATCCATCTGTTATTGCGGAATGCAAGAAAGCTGAATCAGATTCTCTGCAAGTGGACTATTTTCGTTGTTTGTGCTAACGAAGATGTGTGGGAAACGGGCATTTAGAGTCATTATTAATGTGAACTCTTGCAGACCTCCTTTCTCCCTTGCCTTGTGGAAAGGGATGGCTGGGTACGATTTCAGCAAGAAGCTCCAGTGCTTCAATGGCTACAGGGCACCTTGTAATAAACCTGAGCAAAAAGGACAAGGCAGTTGTATCAGATGAGAAATATTCAGGTGACAGTTACAAAGAGAATTTTGCTTCCTCGAAACCAGTCTTGGAGAGAACGACTGCTAAATTAAAACACACACAAACTCCTGTTAGCATCTTCCTTGGCCTCAAGATATTTATCAGGAAGAAATTGAAGGAACCTGGAGTAGGAGGAAAGGAAATAAGGAAAAATAAGGTAATGATGGAGGTTGTACTGACAGGCTTTCTGTGCCAGCACAAGTAGAGAGTCAAGCAAGGGTGAAAAAAAAGCTAGTATCTTTCCCGAAGACAGGCTGTTCTGCTGGCATTCGTCCACCCTTGATATGTTGCTTATGAATAGAAGGCTAGAAAGAGAGCGGGGGCAGGCGTGTAAATTAGTCACTACTACTACAAAAGCAAGGTTTCTTTGCCAGCGGCAACACGGTGTCTCACCTCAAAGATTAATTTGTAGCACTGAAAGTGTGCGCGTCCAAGATAAAAAGTTGTGCTGCCAAATGAATGAGAGTCAGAAGCCTAAGTATAGGATTATATCCTGTGCTAACTAGGAATCATTTCACTTTAACAAGCTAACAAATTCTGCTTATTCACAACATGTCTGAATATTACACATGGCACTTGGTTTAGAAGAGACGATAAATACACAGATAACCTCTGTCCGAAACAAGACCTACTAAAAAGATGTAGGAAGTTGTTGAGAAACGGAAATGTCAAATTACTGGGCACGATATCAGCTAATTGTTGTGCATTTAATAAGCTGGGGGCAGTAGCGCAAAACTGCCCTGCAGTAAGAACAATTTTCGCTAGGACCCTCTTCACGTCAGAGTTTTAATCTTCACAAAGTCTTCACAACGGCAAGCTAACGTGCTTTGGAGCCCGTCGAAACCTCGCGTGTCGGCAGCCTGATAACGACTCTGAGGCGCGCAGGACCCCGCAGGTGGCGGGCTTGCGGAGGCCCGGGGAGCCGGGGGGGGGGGGGGGGGGGGTGCCGTTCCCGAACCGGGGGGAGCGGCCGGAGCCCGCAGCCGCTCAGCCCTTCCCTGGGGGAGGCCGCCCCCCGCCGCCTGACAAGGCTGCCATCTCCTGGCTTCCCTCTTTAAACCGGCTCCGACCGGCAGGGAAGAAGGCCTCGCGCTAGGGAAAACGCCCCTCCCTGGCACAGGGATTCGGAAGCGGATTTCGGGGGGAGGGGGACAGAGCGGTGCGGGATCACCCCCACCCCACCCCGGCCGGTTGTAGCAACGGAGGAGCAGCCACACGCGTATCCCTCCTTTCACCTTCCACCTTCCCCAGCCCCCCCCCCCCCCCCGCCATGTCCTGTCCAGCAAAGCCCAGGCACAAACACTTTTCCCAAACAAAACAGCAACGCTCCCCGCCCCCCGCCCAGGGGAACGCTGCTGCCTGGGGGTGCCCCGAAGGTGCGGGACATCCCCGGCGCTGGCCTTCTGGCTGAGGGGTTTGCTCCCCTACACGCGCGCGGTGTGAGCAGCTGAGGCGGCGGCTCGGAGCTATTTGAGAGCCAGGGAGGCAGCGGGGAGCACACGGCGGGAGCCAGAAACCCGGGGGCTCGGAGGGAGGGAGGGAGGGCGGGCGGGCTGAGCGCCCCGCAGTCCCCCGCCGCCGCCCGCCGGAGCGCCCGGCGGCAGCCGGCCCGCCGCGCTCCCGAAGGGGTTTGCTGCCCCCTGCCGGCCGGCCGCGCGCACTGCGGCCCGCCGGGCGGCCGTTACCCGCCGGCGAGGCGGCCGTTACCCGCCCCGTGGAGGCTGCGCTGCCCTCCTCCAGCGAGCAGGGCGAGGGGAGGCCGGCCTCCCACCGCTGCCTCGGGGCGGGGCAGCCCGTGCTGGCCGGCATGATTTTTCCAGAGGAAGCATGAACTATCCGAACGCCTGCAGCCACTTGCTGAGACACTGGTACAACACGGAGAAGCTCCGCAGAGCGGCCTTCGCGTACAAGCTCTTCGGTCTCAGCAGATTTACCTCAGTCTGGGTAATAAAAATCAGGATAGTAAGTGAGGTTTTCAAGGTTTCGCTCTCTGCGTGACACTATTGGGGTACTCGCATCGGCAAGCGTATTTTTACACGACGACGTTGCACCATCACCGCTGCAGCAGATACTGACAATTTCATTATTATTCCCTGAAGTAGTAAAAGACGTTACCTAATAACTGTGCAGTGTAGTTAAAAATTCAGCATCATCTATGCCAATTACACCTCGACAATGGGCAGAGTTGCACCAAAAAAAAAGGACGAAGCTTTTGATGATTTTGACACAAACTGGTGGAAAAGCCTGGAAATCCTTTTTTTGAACCATCAGTATCTGAATCTATAGTGTCCATGACTGCATAGGAGCTGCCCTTTTCTCACATAAAAGCCCACCAGCTTGGTGGTGAATCACACAGCGCTGCCACTCTACTGCAAGTTTCCCATATGGGTACACAATGGTCTTGGATCACTGACACAGGCAGTAGAAGTGAACCTGTCAAAATGTGGTTTAGTAAAGCTGTGGCATTACCTCTTGTGACTGTCTCCAGCTGCAGCCCAGCACTGGAAACATCGAGTCTTTCTAGCCTTTTTTTTTTTTTTTTTTTTTTTTTTTTTTTTTTTTTGGTGTGTGTATGGTAAGACTTGCTACTGCTCCTGACTGGTCTAATGCCTGCTCTTACCTTGTGAGCATTCACCTCCAAGTGACAAAGCACACCTGTATGATTTTATTGCTCTAAGGACCATGAAGGATACCTTATTTTTTTAGCATCTAAATCTCATCCACTCCTGCACAGTTAAAGAACTGTGCCACTGAGCCAGGCAAAAAATATTGCACAGTAAGAACGGGTGCTGTTTTGTTACAATTTTTTTGTCCTGCCTGTCTTTCACTTGTTTGGTTAGAGTAGAGCTTGAGGGCATTCCATTTATTTCTGCATCGTGATGCGGCTGATTTCAATACTCACCAGCGTATCAGCACGGCCTAGGTACTAAGCGTGAGGTAGCTATGATGGTCTTGGGCTCCACCTAGGCACACACAGCCTCTCCGCAGGAGCAGCTTACTTGAACATGGCGTGCACTGATGCGCATATTTCTCCTATTTCTGTAATCAAAATGAGTCACAGCAAGCTCAGGAATCCGGTGTACTGTTGCAAGAAACTGCCATGATGAAGGGTCTTGATGGTACTTCTCCTGGGTATCCACTGATGTGCATGCTTACCCTGGCTTTTCTGCTCCAGGTACCCAGCAAAAAAACACCAAGCAAGTGTTTGATGTTATGGACATTTGTGCACCACGGGAATTATAAACATGAACTAATTGCAGGCTAGCAAAATGGTCTCAATGCTGACCAGTCTGGACACAAAGCCTTCCTCTCTGGGAAGAGCATGATGAATGAACTTGTTATTTATGCATTTGTCCTGGTTTCAGCTGGGATAGAGTTAATTTTCTTTCTAGTAGCTGCTATAGTGTTATGTCTTGGATTCAGTATGAGAAGAATGTTGATAACACACTGATGTTTTCAGTTGATGCCAAGTAATGTTTAGACTAAGTCAAAGATTTTTTCAGCTTCTCATGCCCAGCCAGCAAGAAGGCTGGAGGGGCACAAGAATTTGGGAGGGGACACAGCCAGGGCAGCTGACCCAAACTGGCCAAGGGGCTATTCCATACAATGTCACGTCATGTGCAGTATATAAACTTGGGGAAGTTGGCCTGGGAGGGATTGCTGCTTGGGAACTAACTGGGCATCAGTCAGCGAGTTGTGAGCAATTACATTGTGTATCACTTGTTTTGTACATTCTGATGCTTTTATTAGTATTGTCATTTCATTATTGTTACTATCATTATTATTTTCTTCCTTTCTGCTCTGTTAAACTGTTCTTATCTCAACCCACAAGTTTTACCTTTTTCCTTCCAATTCTCTCTCCCATCCCACTGGGTGGAGGGGAAGTGAGTAAGCGGCTGTGTGGTGCTTAGTTGCTGGCTGGGGGTTAAAGCACAGCAGCATTGAACAAAATCCCTTCTACAGGGAGCCTGAGTCACTTTAACACTTGGCGAGTTTACCATATAGCACATCAACAGATCAGATGCAAGACTCCACTCAGCTTCACTGCTACAACCTAGTCAAGTCCCTGAAAATCAGAGATCAAACACCCCAAGAAAAACTCTCTGAGCTGTGATCCCTGCTGCAGCTGTGAGGTACTGCCAGTGTCTCCTCTGCACAACTTGCCATCACTGGAGGGGTTGGAGCTGTTACGGTCTCCCCATTGATTGCAGTTTGGAGGCAGGCTGTCTTTCACTCACTCGCTCGCTCCTGACCGGCCTTGCCAGACATCTTGGCTCCAGTCTGTCAACAGAAGAATCTAGCACTGGGTGCAACCTGTGCCATTACATATGTGGATTTTCTGGCAGAGGGCTACTAGAAGTGTTATCCAGTGGATCCAACAGATAGAACTGGCAGATCTCATCTCTTTCCCAAGGCTCTAAGGGAGAAAGTGACATCTCCACAAGCATGCCCAACCTTCACCTCCAAAATGCCAAGCCCTTGGTTCCCACTGCAATGGAGTGTAAAAACACAAAGGCTCACACTGCAGTAGTTGGTAAGAAACTTGGATTCTGACCACTTTTGGGGAGCCTGCCTTTACAACTATGTTGGGTCTTTCCCCAGACCTCACCTCCAGGTAGCAAAAATAAGACTACTTCATGTCCTCCTTTTCCATGCCAATCCTCTCTTTCAGACACATTGGCTCAAGCTGCCATTCCCTGTGAGAGTCTCTGCTCAGACAGGTTTATGCCCCTGTGGTGAGCTCTCAGGATGCCTCCTGTCTGCCTCTTAAACCTTCCATAGCAGTCAGTTCTCCTCTCAGCTATAATCCCTGCGGTACCTGAAAGCAGGAACTTTCCTCAGGGGCCGGAAGCTGTATTCAGAGTTTTGACGGAGCCTGTGAGAGCTGGGTACCTCTCCTTAGGCATTCAGAAGACACAAATGCGGCAGATTTGATTCCCTGATGCAAGGTCACTTTGCCATCATAACTACAGAAATGAACGGTCAAACTCCTCCTTGCCAGACTTCCTCCATCTAATGGAGCTACACTACAGAAGACATCTTTTCCTACAGAGATTAAAAGTCCTTTTCAAAGTCCAGTTGCCTCAGTAGGATGAATCAATCTGTATTTTATGCCACTCCTGTTCCTGCTATTTCCCTTGTGTTTGGAGGTGAACTCATGCTGAAAACCAGCAGCACCATTATGTTAGCCCACCAATTAAAAGTCATATAGACAGGGACCTTAGAAATTGATCGCAGACTGGAACCTTTGCCCAGATTTATTGAGTCATGATGCTAATTTATTTCCCCTTTACCAGGAGAAATCCTCTCTCTACAGTTACCTTTTCACTCCAGTTTTGTGCCCAGCTCAGTTACCTGATTCTTACTATTTTCTCTCCTCCTGTTCATGGTGACCAAAACCACTTTATCCATGGAAAAGTATTTCATATGGCTTTGAAGCTAGTGAGACTAATTTAAAACACACACACGCATGCGTGCGTGTGTACATATGTGCATGCGCGCACACACACACACACGCGTGCAATTAAAATTCAGCCCAGGAAGAAAAATGTCAACAGGAAAACACAAGTGTTGCTCATTGCTCAGAATCAGGATGCTGTGCAGCAGGTAGCAAAGCAAAGCCTTACCATAAACACGTGGAAAAACAGATGTTGAGAGGGTGTGAGCTGGAGCTGGGGAATCACACAGTTCTCCTTTATCTTGCATAATTCAAGGCAACACCGGGCAAAACTGGCCATAGAAAGCCACAGCGCCAGGAGAAGCAGAAAGATCTACCATGGTCTACCAGACAGACTGCAGGCTTGCTGAGACCTTTTCCCAGGAAGGGAGTTTCTTCCATTGTAATGGAAATTTGAGTTAATGGCAAGTAAATGGTAAAGGAAGATTGTCTCCCTGGTCATGTCCCTGGAACAGATGCAGTAGCTTTTGCTGGCATATGCCCTTCAAAAACACATGCTGCTTTGCTGGGAGAGAAACTGAGGGATCATATGTTGTCTTCAAGTGAGGACTTGGGTGGGGTCTGAGCCCCAACATTTCTGACAACCTGAAACTCTCAAGAGATGCCGATAGAAATTGAAGGTGCTCAGCATATAGTTAGAGGTGCACAGAACCCCACAGCACCAAGTCAGGAGACAACTATTTGTTGCTTGACATCAGAGCCTCTTGCACAGAGCAGACAATGAGCAAAATATAAAGGAAACATAAATGCCTTTGAGCCTACAAAGAAGGATCTGGACAACAGTGTCAGTGGTTTGCAGGGTTAGGAGTGGAGAAGTCTTGGTGAACTGTTTCAGGACCTTGGACTCTTGCATGACGTTTTCACTTCAGGATGCCCTGTGGAGTAACGCCACACTCTGGAGACTTACAAAATCCAGGGGGCTGCCCAAACCTGCCTACATTGTCAGATCTTGCCTGAAAGCCACATTAGCATAACACAGCCTGAGCGATCCCAGCATGTACTTGCTCAAGCACAGTCCTTCTGCTCTCCGTCCCTTTTGTCCCTTGAGAGAAAGCCAGACAATTTAGATTCTCTGTCTGATACACTGTCCTCTTAGGGAAACCATGAATTCAAAGAATTGTAATGCTTAAAACCAAACAGAAAAGGTAATCAAGTTAGCTAAAATAGGTTAAATTCAAGATAAGTAACTGAAGATTTAGTACACAGTAGCAAACAACAGGGACCAGCAAAGTAGATTTTCCCCGGCACTGATCATTATTGATTCCTAACGGCACCAGGAACTGTTTGATACTTCTGTATCCCTTGTAAAATTAAGATCAATACTGATTTAGACGGTCCTAACGTAGCCAGATCTTAATCCCACCCACTAACCCTCCAGCTCTAGAGACATTTCTGCCACCACATGCCAAGGGGTATTAGCCCAAAGCATTTAAATCCTCTGTGGCAGACAGCTTTTGGGAAGAAACTTACCAAAGCAAGGCCCCATGGCTTAGAGATGAGCTCTTCCTCGCTTCACCCCCGTCTGCTCAGCTTGCTGTCACATCCTCTCTGAGGTCAGCTCTTTCCCGCCAGCTTTGCCCAAATCTCTCTGCTAGAGATTTAAAATCACTGGAAATTTTCAAGACATCCAAGATGAACAGTCACAGAAAAAGGAACTGGGAAGGGCAAACTATTGGCATACTTGCTGACAGAAACTACATTTTCTTCAGAAAGAGAACTATATCGTTTCCAGTGTGGTTACTCACAGAAAATGCTGCTGGGAATATATCAGAAATTCATGCCTACACATTCTTTACTCTCAAATAATGACAAATATAACCAGCACCAGAGATGCTTAGCACTCATGTGCATTTACTCCTGTTGGTGGTATAGCTCTAAAATAGGAAAAATAATGTTGAAAGTCCAAGGCATCTATATAGGTGACGTGCATGCATAGAGCTCAGTGCTTAAAGAAAGGCATTGTGTTTTATTAGCGACAAATAAATAGGCACATTCCTAAAGAACAAGCTTAGGTCATGAATGTCGTATTTCTGTGTGTGGTCTTTATAATGATGTTGACACAGGACAGGTTTAAGGACTTACGATGTGCATACCCAGAATGTGTGTATCTATCTACAGTCTACATGAAATATAGTCACTAAATCTGTGTGTTCTGAAATAAAGAAATAGTTACCTGGAAAAATGAAACACAGTAGCAATAATTTTAAATGTTAATCCTAAGCAATGTTTAAAATTAATTTTGTTTTAGAGTGCTCTGACCTTTCCAATACAATAGTTCCATACAGAGCCTCAGAGTTAATAAAAAAAAGAAGTATTTTTGCCAGATCTCCCCAGCTCTGAGTTCTACCAAAGGCCATCACGAGGTCAGTCTTTGTGATGCTCTCCTTGGAGGTTTTTGTCTGCCCTAGCTCTCTGGATATGGTTTTCTGTCTTTGGTCGGTTTTTTCTTCCCAGCCCCTCTCATTACATGCAATAATAAATCTTCTGCTTCAGTTTGGGGCTATTGTGTAATGTCCCCCAAGTCACATCTTGGAACTAGAGTGCTCAGCTTTCTTCTTATGGCCCCCTTTTTTTTTCTTTCTTTTTTTTTTTTTTTTTTTTTTTTTTCCCCAGCGTTGTTTTGAAAATATCTCCCCCTATCTGGAGTTGCAGACGTGTTTACCAATAGTTCTGTTCTTTCTCGAAATATTTCTGGTTTCCATCTATTTCATATCTTCTCTGTCTACATGATAGCAGCAATACCCGCATTTCTGAGTGCTGCCCCTCTGCACCCCTTGCCGTACGTTCTCAGTTCTTGCCTCTGCTCCCGCTCCCACCCCCACACCCCCACACCGAGACCAAGTCTCTCCCATCCCCTCCGGCAGGAGGGCAGGTACCTACAGCACAGACATTACCTGTTTGAGCTAGTTGCCTGAAGGGGGGCCGTCAGTGCCCGCTTCTGCTCCCGCCTCGGTGTGTCACCGCACCAGACGCCCTGGCTTCGTTTCACCGGGCTGAATGAAGGCTTTTTCCCGTGCCGGGACAGGAAAGAAGCGTGGGATACAGCCCAAAGCTGCCGCTTGGGCGGCAGCGGCTTGCCCCCGGCGCAGCTGTGTGGGCAAGGCTTTCCCCGATCGAGCAGCTGCCGTCCGATCCGCCGCACCACGGGGCACAGGGAGGGACCCCCCGCCCCGCGGCCGGGGCTCTGCCGCTGCGCGCTCCGCTCCGCGCCGCTCCGCTCCGGGCCGCTCCGCTCCGCTCCGCTCCGCTCCTGGCCGCTCCTGGCCGCGCCGCTGCGCGCCGCCGCCGCCGCCGCCAGAGGGCGGGCGAGGCAAGCGGGCGGGCCCGCCGCCGCCCCGGCGGCCTCTCCGAGTAGCCCCTTGCAGGACGGCGAGCTGCCTCGGACCGGGCGGTTTCCCCTTTCCGCGGGGGATTAACGCCTACAGTCACACGCGGAAAGCACGCCCCTAAGAATGTGCAAGTGATCGGTGGAAGTACAGGGGGGGCTTCCTCCTCAGAAGGAGCACTTTAGGATTTGCAAGAAAAAACCCGAACGGGTAAAAAGGAGCAGGCGCGCTGCCAAGTAAGAGGAAAGAGGCGCGTTACGACGAACCAAAGCTCTGCTAAGGCATCTCTCTATCGTACGCCTCTTGCAGAATCCACTAGCCAGGCTAGGCATGTATTCTGCCGAACAGAAAGGCAGCATCCAGCACGAGTGAGGCTGAAATGACCACACCTCAACAATGCGTTTCGGGATTTCAAGCAAAACGTAGATTTAGCAAGACGCCATTCTTCATGTTCATCCCACACAATCCTCGAAAATTCCTGAATTTTCAAGGGACTGATTGAAAAATTTCTCTTAAGAGGACTGCAAGTTTTAAACAAGTCAGCTTCACTACTTGCAGTCCCAACCCCTCCTTTTTAGTATATATGTGGAATCCAAGCATGTATTTTCTCATTGCTTCAACATAAAAAATGCACAAAACAATTGTTCCTGACTTCAACATTAAAGCTTTATTCATTCCAGGACTTGGCAATAATGTATAAACCTCAAGTCAATAGCTGAAGTGAACCACCACACATTTTTCTCACGGTACATTTAATCAAGCTCTCGAAGGTTTTAATTTTAAAAGACCTTTTTTTTAAATTTTATATTCCCCCTTTTTCTTTCATAATACAGATGGGAAGAGTTCTTTGTATGGTCTGATGGGACTATCTACAAGAAAGCGTTAGAAACTGCATTTTCAAGCACTTTCCTTTCCCGGGTCAGTTACCAAATGAATTTCCTTCGTTGGTGCTAAACCAGCTGCAAAGCCTGAGAAGTGTATAACTGCATTTTCAGCATGAAGTGTCATCTGTATGGATCTAAAAGTTGTGTGTGTGGAAAAATAATAAAGTTCAGTGATAATTCGAGGCAACCTAGACAAGGAAGAATTCAGCAGCTCATCAAGCCTCCCAACAATCCCACTAAGTAACTGTTCCCGAGGCTCAGACGTGCTACTGGGAACAGAGGAAACAAGTATACATGGCATAAACTGGTACCCACCCCAACTCTGTTCAGTGCCATAATCAGGCAGACAATCAGACAATGGTTGCACCGATTTTTTATGTAGAGCTTATTTTCCTTCTCCAGGGCGCTCCTCAGCAGAAGGGACTGAAGCTGCCCCTGCTCCCTCTTTAGAACCTTCAGGACCCAGGCTGAAGACAGAGCAAGCGAAAGAACCCCACCATGGGGTGTAACACAAGCACAAAGCTCCTCAACGGGAAACTGCTCCAGTCAGGAGATTTCAAAACAGTCACAAACATTCACTACTTTCTTTAGGCTATATTTTCCCGAGGTCATCATAATCAGTGTTTTGCCTATTAGATTGAAATTTCTTGAGAAAATATATACTTCACAGAAGGCCAAGTTAGCTGTTATTGTTACAGTGACATACAGTGTCACTTACAAGCTCTAATTATTTCGGAATAAATTTTCTGTCAGTGAAAAGCAGCCAGAATGCACAGAATTTGGCTCCACTGATAAAAGTAGAAAACATTTGCTTTATATTCCACTTTGGGGGTGGGAAGAATAAAAGAAAAGAAAAAAAAAAAGAAAAAAAAAGAAAGAAAAAGAAAGAAAAAGAAAGAAAAGAAAGAAAAAGAAAGAAAAAGAAAGAAAATAAAGAAAAAGAAAGGGAGGAAAGAAAAAAAAAGAAAAAAAGCTCATTTTGGGAAGGTCAATATTTAGAGGGGGGGAAGTAGACTTAAATCCCCAAAATGCAGCAGGTTCAGCTCTGTCCCTTTTAATCATCTGGATCCACAAGCAACTGTAGGAACTTGGCTGATACCAAATTAAGGAAAACTGAAATCAGTATAGTTGCAGAAGTTTTCTATACTGATCTTTCAAAGCAGCACTGACACACTTGAAGAGAGGTAAAACGTAGTTATGTAAGGAAAGCACCAACATACTGCATCACATAAGTGAGAATTTTCAAAGCATTGAGATCTTTGGTGGCTGCATGATAACAGTAACTGGCGTTTGCCACACAAGGTACAGTGAAAATACGTTCCTTTGTTAAATTATCCTTGGATTTTTCCACTCTCTTCTCTTCCCCTTTCCACCAGCAGGAGTCCCACAGACATTAGGGGACAGCAAGAACTGATAAAAGACCTACAAATGCATGGTAGGTTGTTTTTCTTTTTTTAATCGGAGTTAATTAAAAGTCTTCCATTGCAAGACATCATAAAGCTGTTTCAGAGATATTCCTCTATCAATAGCCAGTTGGCCCTATTTAATGGAAGCTTGGAAAGTATGCTGACAACTTAAATTGGTACCCACATAAAAAAACCAGTTTAGAAACCTATAAAACTAGTAGGAATGTTTACACAATTTTAAAACATTCCAGCAAGGACTATAGCTATTAAACAAATCAGCATGTCCCAGAGCGTTTGAAGCCCAAACACTGAAGCACTAAGGACCCAGGAGTATAATTTGCCTTCAAACACTTTTTTTAAAAAAGATGCTCTTTATTGCCAACAAAAGTTCCAGTAAAAAAAAGTAGGGACAAAGGAATCTCATGAGTGAGTACTGAGTTTGGTATAGACAGAGGGTTACAGGTTTGCAGGGCTAGATCATAAGCAGGAGTGGTGCTGGTTTTCATGTCAACTGAGGACTGTGATTATGATTTATAAATTTGCAGTAGCCTTTTTAAGGGTGCTGTAGGCCTTCAGGATATGGATCTGGTGAAGAATCATGGCTCCAGTGAAGTCAATAGCAAAAATTCTTCAGTGCACACAAAGCAACCCTACTTCTTTCGTTTCAAAGTCTACCAGTACTCATATAGAGAGACTCTACTAAATTGCTTGCATACTACAGCCAAAAGATGTTCTAATAGGTGATGAATTCTTCTCCTTTTTTTTTGCAAAGTCCCTTTTGAGGACCATAGCAACTCAAACTGGCCCGTGTCAGCTCACAGCCAGTGCATCCCCTTTCTGAGTGACACCACTAAGTATCCCTAGCTGCAGGTTGCCGAATTCCTCAACATAGGGCTGAACATAAGAAACTGCTTTGGAAAGTGTCTCTCACACAGTGTCCCTTTCTTCCTAGTGAAGGCAGCAGGATGGCTTCCTTCCTAATGGTCAACCCACTGGAGCCTGAAAGACAACCCAGATCCTTTTCTCAGCCCCACTGCAGAATTAGCTATTTTACAGGGAAAAATGTGATACCAGTTCCATTAATGTTATACTAGTAAGAGGAGTTACACCTCAGCTTCTCTCAGTGTTGTTATTAGATTTATGAATTAGGGCCTTTAAATCTTGATTATTTGTGTTGCCACTTTAGTCAGCAACCAAGACTCAACATATACCAGAAGGTCAAGAAAGAGAACAAGAAAGTGTCATCTTTAGAGGGGCTTTCAACTGTCATAATCATAATCATCTGCACAGCACATATTTTCTTTATCATCTCTCCCATCACAGTGCAATCCAGAAGAAACGAAGAGAATCACTCTACATCCACCTCTGTTATTAGCTCACATCAATGCAGTTACCAGATGTAATGATCTATTTTTCTGGCTCTTCACAACTGTGTTCTTCAGAGGACAGGGTTCCCATTCGGTTGAATTAAATAAATACGTGTGTAGTATGAATGACACTCAGGTTTAGGTGTGGAAAATTCTTTCCATTTGCCTCCTGAGAAAAAGGAGGGTGAAAACATGAGAAAAAGTTTATTGTCTAAGGATACTCTTCACTGAGTTCCCTTCACTCCCCTTTCTCTCAGTCCAGGAGTCAACATGTTTATGCTGAAGAGAGCATCACATAGGAGCTCCTTGTCTTTCTGTCCCTGTACCCCCTATTAAACTGCCCTTCCTGTTCCACTTCACAACATATAGGAAGAACATCAGCACAAATGTGAAGGTGCCCTGTAGTAATTTGCAAGTGCCAGTATATATTAAATAATACATACCACATATTGGTCTGATTAATGCATGCTTGTCATATTCATTTATTTTTCTAAAGGCCTCTGTGGGGCTCATGCAGGGCCACAGTACTTGTGGGTACTGAGTAGTTCCAGAGGAGCCAGCATTTGGAGAGCGTACTTGGGGTGGATGTGCAGGCCACAGGAGTGCACCTAGTTCTAAAACCATGGCAGAGATTGCAAACACCATTAATTTACCACACAAACCAAAATGTTCTCCTCCCCATAGGAATTCCAGAGCATACCTCCAACCTGAAAGTCTGCATGGGGGACCCATCCTGGTTGTAAGTGAATTTGCCTAAGAAGTAAATTCCTTCCTCTTCAGAAGCATCTTGCATATCCTTAAAAAAGAAGAGTGGGGAAGGACGACATTTCCACCATTCCAGAGAGAAAAACCATGACAACAGCCCCAATGGCTGTTGCAGCTTCAGTCACAAGTCTCAGGACTGTGACTGGGCATGCAAGCAAAAGGAACCAGCAGTCTAACTAAAGAGGACCAAAAAAGGAGTCTTTCAAAGTGACTCACTACAAAGGATAAAAAAAGGAACTTGCATAGAGAGCTAAGTTCTTTGGAGCGCTCATGATCTCCTCTGTCTGCAAATGTGAGCCAGCATCACAGCATGTGGGCAGATGACTCTGGACAGCTTTCTCATGACATATCCCTGCAATCCACCCATGGCTCAGCAGTTTCTTTGGTCATTATCCCACTGAAACAAGGCACAACAGGGAACATTGAACCATGTTCCAGATGACAAGATCCAGACTGTATGCAAACTGCTCTTGTGGCATACAAATCCCAGGATCCAAGGCCACCAACAAAATAGGGGAAAGACAGACTGATTGTTTGACAAGCAAACCTTGTCTGGTTTTTGATATGGAGGACACAAATCAGATTAAACATGTTCCTGTGCTGTTTAAGACAGTTATGGAACAGTGCTAGAAATGCTGCTCAATGTCCACATAAGAACCTCCATCATGGATATATTTGACACCAGATTAGCAACATGGGGATTTTTTCTAGGTAATTTTGCTCCTTAGTGGAGACACAGCCAAACAGGATTAGTCCACAGGTCTTTTACACTCCATACAGATTGTCTCATATCTCCCTCATATCTGGTGAGCATAATAACTTCTACCTTTCTGACACGGGACCTCCAGGTGGAAGTACAGCCACATACAGCCTGCAGCCTTGCAGGTATGAATGGAGGCAAAGTACCTGTTACAATTCCAGACCTGAGTTCAGCTTGAGTCTTCACTCAAGCTTGCTCCATTTGCCTTTGCAGCAAAGATGCATGCATTTGCAGGTAACTCAAGTACATACCAAACCTATACACCTTGTGCAATCTGAATGAAAGCAAACAGGCCTGTGCAAGAGCTAATATTAGCTGGTCTTAATTACTCAATACTTTAATAATAATCCATTTATAAAGCAGTGTTTTCATTTAAACATGCAGCATAAATAAAATGTCAGCTTATGTTACTAAAAGACAAAAATGTGATTTCCATCACTTCAAAAATCTCAAGCACTTAGAAGCCATAAAATGCATGTCTAAAGACATCAGTTCTCACAAAAAAACACATTTTCTAAAGCTATAAAAAGTACATTTTTCATCACAAGAGTAATGGTATTCGGACACAATTTTAAAACTCAACACTACATACTTTCTTTGCTGTGAAACACAAGCAAACTCTTTCTCAAGAAGCAGCAATTATCAGCACTTTCTGAAAAATCATTGGTCAGAGGATATCACATCTCTAAAAGCAACTTGTTAAATCCACTGGTCAGAACTGGAGTTGTAAGGCAACAGTAATGGTCTTATGTCTGAACGGTATGTTTAAGCTGCATAAAGTTAGAGGTCCTGCACTTGATCTCCCGTGTTTGTTTTCTGTGACACAATAGGGACCACACTGGCACTTTAGCAGTTATAATTGTTTGGTTTGGAATTATTAACCCACCCTAACTTTGTTCCAATTCAAAGTTGTTCTGGAATTTGTTTCAACTTCCCTTTTTGACCCCCAAAAGAGCAAGATATTTCCTCTTTACACCTAGCTGCCAAGATCTAAATCTGTAGTTTCTGTGTTTCCCTGGTAACAGCTGATGATGTCATAAATTTACTAAGTGGTAGAGGGAGACGCTATTCTCTGTGCAGCCATGAAAGTCTGGAAGAGAACAGCTAGCTGGCTTTCTGCCCAGCTGCCAACACCATTCACCTTCCCTGCCTGCCCAGCTCTGTATCTGGATCACTTTGGAGAGTTCCCCAGCAGGCCTGAATCCTCCTTGGCAATGGGAGTGCAAGGTGTAGAAATTATTTCTACCGTCTCAATCTTGAGTATTTTGTGAGCTCAGTATCCTGAGAATTGTGCTCTAAGCAATGTTTGTATTTGAAATGACACTCTGAGATTTTTGTTTGTCACCAATGTAGCTGTCAACCTGCTCAGAACTGGCAGCAAGCTCTACTTCCACATACATCACTCCTGCTAACAGAGACTGGTGAGCTCCTCTGAAGGTCCATACCCATAGCAGAGGTTGGCAAAAGGTGTCTGATCAGCCTGGGTTACTCTACCCAGTGCTGTGTCATACAGGAATATGTTAGAAAAGGGCGGAACAAAGAGAGCACGTGTAACACCCTGATTTCTTACCTGGAGAACGACATCCAGAAAATGTGCATATTCCCAGCAGAATCCAAACACACACAAATGTAATACTCTACTGGAAGTTTCACTCTATTTCACAATAGTCACCTGCAAACATTATAGCACATGCATGAGAGAAAAAAAGCTTTCCAATCATTAAATACTAGGAGATAGAAAGAACAATCACAGGATTAGATGCATAAAATTTCTATAGTTCGTGTGCTGCTGTCACTTACTTTCTAGCATATACAAGCAATGGAACTGGCATTCCAGTCCCGAGGCACGGCTCACAACTACAATGAAAAGAAACAGGTCTGCATATTATTCTTCCAGATTAATTGAAAGCTATTTATTCTAATTCAGGGCATTTCCCTTTGAGGAAGAGGCCAAGGGAAGAGAAAGAGTTAGGTATGTTACAGAGCTATCAGCATGATTTGAATCTTATTTATCTAAGGATTTCAAAGCAAGATCCTTCTTGACACAGTCCCTTGTCATGCTTCAACTCGATACTTTGAAGAAGATAGAAAGTAAGGGAATGCTGTACATAGAGAACTCAGGAGGCAGTTGGACAAACATATTTCCCCAGGACAGAGAGACAAAGGAGTTTTTATATTTTTCAAGATCTGTACTCCTGGTAGGCTAAAAACAAGTCTACCAGAAGCAGATGCAGAATTTCTGCAGAAGTTTCATCAGCCCTCTACAGAGATAACTTGCCTCTCTAGTTTTATGTCTGCTATGTATTTCTGATATATCTAGAATGAGGAAACACCTGTGCACCACATTGCAGTGCCACATGGCTCAGATACCACAAGCAAACCCAGCTTAGGTGCCTGTACATAGCTGTGTGACATTTAAGTTATCCCTGTCATCCAGGGCTTTACTATAGGAGATCATTGTTTGGATAATTGCCCCAATGTCATTTTCAGAGTCAATGCAATTCACAGCACAGAATCTGTTGCCCATCTCCAGACAAAGGACAGAAGTTTCACTGGTGACCCCAGCTCAGCCAGACCACAGGAGTTACAGGAAAAAGAAAGATATGTAGATGAGCAGCAAGATAATGAGAGCTTTTCCCTCTCCATTTCATTGTTCAGATCCAGTTTTGACAACTGATGGCAGACTAGTTTCTCACAAACTCCTGTCATAGGTGACATCTCAGGAAGGATCAAAGAATTGCACTTACTGAGAAATACTGTTCTTGTCTACATTGGCTATTCCTTTAAGTTTGGTCTAAAGCTTTTTGTAAAGGCTCTCCATCTGACAGCTGGTGCCTCTTCTTTACTTCTTCCTTCTTCCCCACAACTGACCAAATAATGAGTTTGCCTGGGATTCCAACAGCAGCAAGAATTAATAAAGTAAAATTACTTTGAGAGATAAGACCCCTGTAATTTCCCTTTTTTTACCTGGCTTTAGCCTAGAGCTAAGGTCTTGCATGAACCAAAAGAAAAACAAAATAAAACACACCCACACCCACCCCCCCAAAACCCAAAGTCCCTAGACAAATAAGAGGAATTCAGACCACAGCAATGAACTCCACAGCACTCCCTACAAAAGATGCCTAGGAAGAATATTACTGCTAGAAAAGCAATCATCTTCACTACTGGTGCACAGTGAGGAAAAGAAAGCCCTAGGCTGAAATTGGTATCAAGCTTATTTTATTAATTTCTGTTATTAAATCATAAAACCTTTGAAGTCATTAAGAGGCCAAACTGGAGAGCTGAGACCAATTATTCAGGAAAACATGCTATGGAAGATAAGACCTCTCCTGAATATTAGCAAGAAACATTGGGAACTGCCCAGCTTCGGTCTCACTGGCGATCTGGAAGTATTGTGGTATTTTAGCATTTTCAGCAGTAATGGCTAATGGAAACAGAATTGCTTTCTAAACAGAAAGTAATTAAGGTTTTAAGGGCCCACCAAAATGTTTTATTAGCTTCTATACCAAACATCAGAGTACCAGGATCTTAGACCCAAGAGTCAAATAAATATATAATGATTTCATTTACTATAAGAAAGGGTGAATTGTACCTGCTAATAGAGCATTAAGAGCAATAAAGCATGAAGTGCACCACCATGTTAGGCTTAGAACTAGGTAATGGCGTATTTTAACATCAAGTGTCCTTATAAGAGGTTAATGAAGTCAGGTTGTGTTTTGCAAAATAATTGTCAAGTTAATCTTTAACAGTCTGACACTGGTCACATTGGAATGCAAGAATAAGGAGTCACATAACATTAAAAAGCTGACTAAGGCATATTAGTTGCAGGATAAGATGTGTAAGCAATGCATAAAATCCACAAACACATATGTGTATTTTATGTTTTAAAAATTATACTGGCATGCCTAATGGTTTACAGGGAAGACAAGCTATTTTTCTAAGATGTCTGTAACCAGTTTATCCTTTCTACTTCCACCAAGCACAGGAGATTTTAATTATAAGACAGTTAAGAGTGTTATCCTTCAGAAGATGATGCAGAATACTTGCACGATTTTAGTATAAACTTAAACCCTATGGCTTTTCTTGTGCAAACTACAAGATTTTCAATAATAATTGTAATTGATGTCTTGTGGCTTTTTAGAAGGACAAGCCTATTTAAAAAAAACTGGTATTAAACTGTGCTGTCTTCACTTTTATGTAACAGGTAACAGCTTGATAGATGGCGCTGAAAAAAAGGGAGTCTATCTTCCTTATCAGCTGCAATATTTGCAGAATGTACAGAACACAAATATGTTCTCCAATGGCCACAAAGCTGCCAATAGTGTTTTTACCTTGGTGGCCACTTATTTTTTACTGTTCTGAATGAGACAGACTTTAAAGCTTCATTGGTACTCGGCAAAAGGGAGAACATCCTTCTGTCCCAAATAATGGTGAGAAGTGGATGGAAGCCCACTGAAAAATATCATCTTGGAGAATTTCTGAATTGCTCTCTTGAGGTTTCTGAAGCTGAGAGATGCTTCAGATATCCTCTAAACAAAGGGATAAGTGCCAGATGTACTTAAAGTTTGAGTTTCCTCATTTTTGTGTTTTCCTTTAGTAAGCAGTGCCCCTACTTTTGTGATCCAGAACTTAACTCTTTGCTTTGCTAACAAACTGGTTTTCTTCATGCTTTGTGCCTGGTATGAAGACTGATACCAGCACAACATAATCTGCTCTCCAGAAGCTGCTGTTCTATGCAAAAGAGGTCCCATTAGCCGAGCCAAATGCTGGGATATGAACGGAAATCTGTTCCTGAAGTGGTTGAAGTGACACTATTCCCATTGGGAGCCTCATATCATCACAAGGTCTTTACTCAAAAGAGACTTTGTTGTCACTCTTTTATGGGCCTGTCTCCATTTTCACTCTGTCCCATCTTTCATCTCTGTCACGTATCACAGTTCTTGACACTTCAAGATTATTCTATCAGGCATACAACTACCCTCTTGTCTATGGACACACACATACATTCAGCAGCTTAAAGAGCTTCAAAGCCCTTACCTTGCAAGAAACCCCAGGTCCTGCTGCTATAGAGATCAATAGCCAAGTTCATGCAGGCGGGCAGGGTGAGGCTCTCCATCCTTCAGTGATCTACAAAGAAGAAAGGACCTTTACTGTAAATCTCATTCATACTCTGTCACTTAAAATGGCTTTAGCCAGGGGCAATTCTAAGTGCATTGTAATATTTTGACCTCAAAAACCCTCACTACTTCAATGCCAATCCATTCATGAGCTCACGCAGCAACTGAGCAAGTTCTAGCTCATGATGTAGTTACAAAGAGATGCTGACTAAAGACAGCATAATTCCTAACACAAACATTTCTTCTTTATCGTGCTCCCAGCAGTGGTATCCACATCCAGCGGAGAAACTTTCAGAGCATTTGACAGCTGGATCTCCGAATAAGCATACTTCTTACTTCTGTCCAATATTGCATTTCAGTATGATCACATTGTATAAACTCTGCCGAGATCTGAGATCAACACTGTAAACACCCCAAAACGAAACTGAGCCAGTCATGTTAAAACCCACATCATTTCCTATATATCTGTCAATGAAAGCCACGCAATTGCAGGTACCTATGCTCCAAAGCAGTAAGTACACACTGAAGGTGTGCAAGGAGTCTAGAGTTACCAGCACCAGTGAGCAGATTCAGTTGCTCTCAGTGCTGTGTTACCCAAGCTAACTTTGAAGAACATCTGATACTTATAATGAAGAGATTAGTCAGGGAAATTTTTTAACAACCAAAAATCAAAATACAGTTAAACCTCACTAATTCCCATTTGTGTCTGGGAAACTTAATTTTGCTAATTAGCAAATAACAACTGACTTGCAATGGGAGCCTGTACTTTACCAAGCACTAATAAATTATTTTCATAAGGTCATATTACATATTCCTATATCATCAGCATTCACAGCCACAAGAACATTAATAAAAGATGAGTTTGTTTATATGTATATATATCTGTGTGTGCATGTGTATTGGTATACACACTAACATATATACATTTCTTTAAAACTTTGTGCTCTTAGCTTAGAAAAGCTCAAGAAACCTCAAGAGTGGAAGAGGAAGAGGTTTTTGCACAGAGTAGAACATATTAGCAGTTGTCTGCTGTAGTGTCATTCAGACTCCAGAAGACACACTTGACAAACCCGAATAGGTAAATGTCAATAAAGACAAAATAAAACAGGGCATTGTTGCTGCTTGGGGAAAGAGTGGTTTTCACCACTAATTGTCACTAACTTCCAGCCTTAAGTCTCTGCAAGGAGGAACCAACTCTCAACTATTTCATTTTTAAGTGTTGGTACACATTTTCCCTGGGGTTCTTGCTGTTCTGTCACGTCTGCCACCGTGAATCGGGATTTACTCCACTGAAGCAAAACCAGGGAGGAGAAACTCAGGCCTTCTGTTTGTTTAACATGAAGAACACTTGCAGTCACTTTTTACCCTTTTATGATGACAAAGCAACCTCAGAATTTAACTTCATCAGCTCCTTCACCTTCTTCAAATAGTGATGTTGGGCATGATTACCATAAGGAAGTTTAAAAAAGAACAGCAGCAATAACAACCATATTCTGAACTTGCCTCTTCTGATTAGGAAAATGTCTTGTAGCTGTCAACAGCTAAGAATATCATGTAGACTTAACACTTCTCTTAACTGGAGACCTCAAAAGGCCACATACCTGACAAAATGAGTCTCACAGACACTTCTGGTAGCAAGGGGCCAAGCAGGCTGCAGGCAGCCCGAGCACCAGTTCTCTTGAGTGCAACAAAATAACTCTCAGGAGCCCCTAGCAATATTATGCATCAAGAATATGACTGTGCTGAATGAGATCCAGTCAAGATCCTAAGGCTGTTCTGAATCAGACACGGTTTTGTAGAAACAGCAATGTTATTAAGTTCTGTTTTCCATTTTATCTGAAATATTATTGATATGACTTTTGTCACAATGATCAAATATTACTGTGATAAAGCTCTAACACTGGCTAAATGAAATAAATAGAACATATATTCATTGTTGACTCTTGCATAATAACTTGCTTTATTTTTAGGTTGCTAGTACTACTGTACCAAGAGTTTATTTAAAATAAGGAATAAAACTTCTAAGCAACAATATTCATGTAATGAGAGGGAAAAAAAAAAAAAAAAGAGAAATAGGAGAGCAAAAGATTGCAAAGTGATAGCTTTGATCAGATTGCCAGCAATTTGACATGAATATATTCTTAACTCTAATGTAAAAACCCCTTATCGCACACACCCCAAAACATCTTACTAGAGACATGTCTATTTTTAATAGCATCCAATGTCTGACAGAGGCAGATTTCATCCTCACCTTTCACATACAATGAGGATGAGGAGGAAAAAAAAAAGAAACAAAGAAAAAAGAAGAAAAGCAGCAGATACATTTAGTGTCCCCTTCACCAAAATAAAGTTTAGCTTATTTGTAGCTTTTGGCTTTCAGCCTTTCCTGCTAAGCTGATTGAATTCTTCAGGAAATGATGCATGAGGGGAGGTTTCCAGCCAGTTCTGTTGAGGAACTGAAGATTCCCAGGAGGGTGGTGATAGGCTGAAATGATGGGTATGATAGGAGGCACTGCAGATATAGATAGGAAGAACAAACCAGCTTCAGCTAAACACATCCAAAATGCACAATCCTGAAAGTGCATTTAGAAACTATCAGCCTGGAAAGATGCCTGCTTCAGCAGAAATGACTTGTCGGGGGCAAGCAGCTACTTCAGGACTTTTTAATCAGTATTTCCCAACTGCTCCACTGTAGGCATTCCTCCTGGCAGCATTATTCACTTGGCTGCCCATATGCCTGATCATAATGGTTGTCTCTTGGCCATATTGCTTATTACTTTTATAAGGCAGCAGCCTTCCAGCTGCATGACATATGTAGCCCACAGGCATATACTTTTAACATATGCTGCATCTTGTCCTTTACACTGTTCCTATTAAGCTGACACAAAATGAGGAGGCTGGGACTGCTCTGTCCTCTATGCAGTCAGTATGTCCAGGAGCAAGAACAAAAAATATCCCAGTGTTGCAAGCCTGGCCTGAAGGATTAGGAACAGTAAGGATTAAACATTGTCATGTGTCTAACCAGGCCCTCATGCTGAGTGTTCTTGCCTTGACTTCTCCTTGTAAATTACCTTTCTTTTAACCTACTTTCTCCTTTCAAATAGAAAAGTGGTCCAGAGTACTCTTGTAAAACTCATTCTGAATAAATACTCACTGACACTTTAAATTAGATCACATCACTGTCGAGCCCATGAGACTACCAGAAGGCAAAGTACAGATGTAAGATTTACATGAGCTATTCCTGATTTATACCCATTTAAGTGACAATTGAATCAGAGCAGCATTTTTACTGCAGACCAAGATCAAAGACTTTGAGTGTTTTACCTGGCTGGCTAGAGACATTTTATCATCCCCTTGGTCATTCATAGTCAGTTTTGAATTTGCAGTTCAGCTAAGAGACTTGCATTCTGTTGGATGCCAGAAATAAGCATTTGGTTGTGCAAAACCTCTTTGTTACTTCTCCAATGGGTTGTGTAGAAAGCTCCTAATCCCACCATCCAGTATTTACTGCATTCTTAGCTTCAGGTTAAGCAACTATAAAGATTTCTAGTTTATAGAAATGAGAAGTGGAAGTAGTTAGATAGTCAACCCTAGCTTTTTCTCACTGGTATATACAACACATATGTATGTTCCCACACAACAGAATCTCCTGCATTCAAAACACAGATGACCCAGTGAGTCATAATCATGTAGTGAAAGATTTAAAATAGAACTATCCTTTCCTGAAACAGCAGGTCATGAAGCATTACTTTGTGTTGGACATTTAAGTGGGACCTGAGCAACCTGACTTCCATGCTACAACATGTTCCAAAAGTTTGGGCTCATGGAGTTGGTGGTTCTCCACTCATATCTATGCATAGTCTGCACATGAAAAGAAGCAATATATGGAAGGGAAAACTAGGGATGACAGATTGGTCTAAAAAGCTTTAGAAGAAAATAAGAGTTGCTCTCCTATCTCTCCAATTGTCTTCACCACAAAGGTGTACGCTGTCATTCTCCATTTCATGATAAGCTGCAGTTTTACTCCTGATAGAGCAGTGTGCACAGGCTCAGCATTACTTATGAGAGTTGGTCTTGGCAAAAGGGGAGAAAAAAAGAGGCTTTCAATAACTGGCATTTTTTTAGCAACTTCAGAAGTGCTGGGAACAAAAGATCCAGCCTGGCTATAGAATTGTGAAACTGGAAAGCAGTTTATGAAAGTCTGCTCTCATCAGGAGCTCAGAATCTCCTCTTGAAGGACTAAAGTCCACTAAGTGCTGGTGACAGGCAGCTCTTTTTCCAATGGGTCTTGGCACTCTTTGCTTCCTATTTGAACCTGGGATTAATGCCAGGCTATTCCTGAAGCTTTCAGACCTGCAGACCATTTGTCAAATTTCTAAACCAGAGTACAGCCACAGTGCAGAGAAGCAGGGTAAATTTAGCCCATGCTGAGTCTCATGGCTGGACTCCTCTGTGATAACCAGGGCACTTCATTTAAAACTAGCTCAGGAACCTCTGTACTCCACTGCAACACAGGCACACTCCCCAGGCTTTGTACCAAAGACACAATGCCTCTTTAAAAGGGATCCTTGTGCTCTTGATGAAAAATCATAAAGCAGGAATCATAGAAGACCTTTGTGTTCCCCTTAGCCGAAGACTTTTGTGGATTAATCTTTCGTAGCAGCTGAAATGGTGAAAGGCGTCTTACGGTGGTGGTTGGAAGACTGGACGCCACATGCGCCAGGGCACGGCGAAGCCCCGGAGCAGCGGGGGGTCCCCTGGGCTGGCAGGGCAGGGCCTGGCCGCCAGGGCCTGTCCTACCACCCCAGCCAGGGACCAGGGAAGCCTGGGGGCAGCCCCAGCCATCAGACACCTCCCTGGGGATGGGGACGGGACAAGGCCAGGCCAGGACGTAACCCCATAAGCGGGGGTCAGGTTCAGGCCTGGTGCAGGGAACCAGGATCAGACACAGCCCCACGATGGCCGGGCAGGGCCTTGGGGATGGAAACGGGCCGAGGCCAGGCCAGGATGTCAGCATGCAGATCAGGCCAGGCTGTGGCAGAGCTGGAGACCAGCTTCCCATGGCGTCGCTGGGGCAGGGACCGAAGTGGGGTCCTGAGCCATGGGTATGGTGGAGGGGAGGCCCCAGGGGCGCTGGGCAGGGACAGTGAGGGCCCATGTTAGTGCTCCATGGCCCTGACAGCATGGAAGTAACACCGTATGCTCTGGGGGCTGTCACAGAGGAAGGACCACGCCTGACGCTAGACTGTATCCATATTTGAAAGTTTTAAAACACAATGAAGAAAAAAGTATATATAACTCTGCAGCAGGAAATGAAGGCATTTAGGTTTGTTTTTTTGCATTTGGCAGGCAGAGGGCATACTCAGCCTAGACCTAAATATAGCCTTCTCTCTGCTTAGGGACTATTTATTCTTTCTGTCTCCTGACACCGGTACACACAAAATTTATTTAACATTCAGCAGATGCAGCACTCATACAAAACCATACAATCTGTTCCAGAGAAATCAGCAATAATTTTAAGAAGCCATCAGTGTGCTGGGGGCAGAGGACCAGCCAGCAGCACCATGACAGTCATCCATTTCCCAGCAAAGAATCACAATTCTCCCCCAAACACCTGAAACTGGTACTGGGAGTTGGGAAATAAGATGGTCAGGACCAGTTGAGGCAACGCTAAGGTATGATTGAGCAAGTGTTTTCCACCTGACTGATTCTTCAAATAAAAAGTCACAGACTGCGCTCCCCTCTGATATCACTTTTTTTCTGTCAGGAAAGTCAGACCCACGGCTCTCTGCCCAGCTGCCTCTAAAGCTTTTGCAGTTTTGTTTCTGCCTCCAGGAAAATGCCCTTTTTTTGATCCCTGCATGTATAATAACCGCATGGAAAAATTAGCAGCAATGAAAGTTTCAATGCAAAAGTATTATTTTCCATACACAGAGACTGCTGTCAGTGATTAAATTAGCAGCCTTAACCTCAGCTCACAGTTTCATTATATATTAAATAGTTCAGTGCATGTATCCTTACTTAATTTAATAAATATTCATCTGATAGATCTTTAACTATTAGAACTGAACCATTTCACACAGAAGATTTTGTCCATTTGCTGGCAATACTTGTTACTGAATGCAGTGAGTCAATTTAAATATATACTGTATGTGGCACACAGAAACATTATTCAACTCAGTATTTACTAATATCCCTTTTTTCTTTGCAATATCAAGTTTTTCTATAAAAAGATGCACTGTTAAAAATGAGCTGCACAATTGAGTCCCCCAGGGGTGGGGTGGACGCCCCACATGACAGGGTCCCTGGGGTCCCCACAGATCAGTGGGTCTCTTAGACACCTGGGTCCCTGTGGGATGGTGGGGTCCTTGGCATCCCCAGATGATGCCTTGGTCCTGGGACTCTCCATGGGCCAGCAATACCCCAGTTGCCAAGGCCCTCGCCTTCCTGGACACTAGGGTCCTTGCCTGTAGGACATAGTGGTGGTGCTGGAGGTGCTGACCCAACTGTGGTTGCACTCACTGCTGTGGGATGAGCCCAGCTCAACGTCACCTTTGCATGGCCAAGGTGGGCACAGGGTCATGATGGGGTTGGGGCACCCAGGTGATGCTGCAGCAGTGGCTAGAGCATGTCAGGAAGGAGTAGTAGGTGGGATGCAGGAAGGACTGGGACAGAGGGGAGAGAGAGGGCCATGGGAGGACAGCAGGGAGATGGGGAGGGACAGGGACCCAGGGACACATGGTGTCTATAGGATCCCTGGGTGCTTTGGTCCTTCCCAAAGCACCACAACCCTAAAAGAAGTAGTGTTCCAGGATAGGTTGATGAGTGAGTGCCCAGAGGTTTCAAGGGCCTGCCAAATATCCATGGTAATGGAAGAGGAGAAGAAAGATCAGCATGAGCACAGTTGCAGGAGAGTATACCAGGGACAGCTTGTTTCTCTAACAGAAAACTGTCTTTTATAATGCTTGGTGCCAAAGGAAGCGTCATTCCAAATTAAAACAGAGAAATCTGCCAGGCTTATCTGAACCCAGCGTCCAGGGCTCACAGCCAACACCTTCCAAAGCAAGGAACCATCATTGGTGCTTGGGGCGTCTCAGAGGTGAAATGGTACCCACTTACTAAAAAAAACATATCTCAGCAACTCACTGAAGGTGGGCTTGCCAGACCAGGCGTCCCCACTTTTAAAGGCTGTACTAGGAAGCTGGAGCCAGTCTATTAAAAAGAGCCTACCAGCTGCCACAAGATGTTCCTGCCAGGCCTCACACAAGAGTCTAGAGATGGAAAAGGCGCAATTGTCGTGACATGAAGTTGTATTTCTCTAGAAAAAAACCTGCAGAGAAGAGAGCCATATAAACCTGAAGCCTTAAGTGGTAACAAGAGCTTGGGCAACTCAGAATTACACAACCTGTTTTTCAAGCTAAGCAGCAGAAGTAAACCCCACAATCACTGAAGCCTGGGAGCGCATGGCTGATTTTAGCAAAGCCAGAATTTCTAACAGGGCATCAAACACTATTGAAAGAAAGGAAAAAGACTATTGCAAATCCTATGGAGATTTTGCTCTTCACAGAAGAAAAAAATGTGAGAATTAAATGCTTCATTTAATGCTTGGGAAGATAAAAAACCCAAAGCCTTAATCTCTCACTTTTAAGAACATGAATGTGAACCTAATTCTCATGAAACACCTATATCAATAACTTCCTCTGTATAAACCTGTGTTTCCTGCAGAGATGCATTCCCAATTCACAGCACAAAAAGAATAGGCAAGGCAGGTACTTGGATAAAAAATCAGACAAAGAAATGTGAATGCATTCTATGAAAAAAACAGGAAAACTCTTAAACTCTTAGCACATCAATACACCTGATAAAAGAATCATGGCTATTTACTCAAGCACTTGTTCAACACCTGAAAACATATATAAAGATGTGCAGGTCTAACTCTTTAAAGAATTTTTTTTATTCTAAGAACTTCAACTATAAACATGGTTACAAAAGAGCACTAAGCACTGGGAAAACTGTAGTAATGTATACACTTCTGATAGTCTAGTCAGCTGCACAAACCTCTTCTCAATCAAGTCTGCAGGCACTTCTTCAAGAGCCCTAACTACCTATGTTGTCCCTCAAGTGGCTGCCTTTTGCCAGCCAAAAATTAAATTCCTGGGTATTTTTAGTCCAAATCTACTTCCCACATCAGCACTTGAATCTGGAGATGGTTTGGAAAGTGTACATGCACTTTTCTTATTCCACCCAATAGTTTAAAGATGGTCCTCTTCCAGGAAAAATGTTCTGTCCCTCTGAACAGGACTATAAATAGGGAGAGGAAATTCAGATGCGCTGTTTCATTTTACATGCCTGTGCTCTCTGTTTCAGTAGCAGCACACACTGGGTGTGATTCAAGGTATTTGACTGGGGTCTGCTCCTGGCACAGAACTGTTATGGAAGTAGCTTTTCATGTTGCTGCTTAGCAGCAGGTCCACTGACTGCTGATTCCTGAGCTGCATTCACTGCCGACTGGCACTCACAAATCATGTTCAGCCAGTCGTTTGCTGTTTGTCCAGGTTTTTTCTGTCCATTTAGTAGACAAGCCTGGACTTCACATTGCTGAGTTTGGGTCTAATTGGCTACAACAGTCTGAAATTATTGCTGTCTAAATGCACAGTCTGCACCATGGCATGTCCTTCTCATCCACTTCCCCTTCCATTTAAGATCACAACACATATCCATGGCAACTGCAGCTCCTGCTTACAAGGAAACAGAAACATTAGGAAATGTCTAGAATCTCCTTCCACAGTTTGGCATCGAAACATAAGATGTAGATCCAATGCCTCTCAGTTCCCTGGGAACCATGACCCTCTCTTTCCATGGTCTCCCTCCAGAGACCCCAGGCCACTAGAGCACCATAGTTGCTCTAAATACACAGCAGCAATCAAGCACAGCACTTGGCTTGAAGAGAGCCATTTCCTCCTTGAAGGATCACTGCAATGTAGAAAAGATGTGACAGTAGAAGGAAGACAGTGTAGGAAAAGAATTAGTTCATTATACAGGAGCAAGATACGAAATAGCAAGCAGCTTGCATTTCATATGGGCAGAAAGGTGAGGTCTAGGAGAAAAAAAAATGACGTGTTGGAACATTCTGTTCCAGCAAAGCGCAAAGCTAAATGTGGCACAGAGACACGCTATTCACCCACAAACTCTAAACCTACAGAGGAAGCATACGCCTGTCAACATTTTGACTTATAATAGAATTATCTTCACATTACAGCAAAACCAAAAAAGGCTTAAAAAGAGGACCCTAAAATGGGAGAGAAAAATGAAGGTAATGAGAGGGCTTGTCATACTCTGCTGATCCTGGCTGACAGGTACTGAGAACAAAGAGGTTAAAGGGACTGTATATTGTAAGACAGTCTGCCACTCCCTGCTATTTGTGTACAAACCCAGCTGATCCTTTGGGGTGACAGCAGAGTGACATTAGAACAACGCATACCTGCCAAGAGACTCTTTTGGATTTGGTGTTTGACTAGCCATCAAAATATGCATTGTGCTTCTCCTTTTTTTTTGAACTATTGCTGAGACACTCCATCAATGATTAGTTTGTAAATGGCGGTCAGGCTTCTTCCTTCCCAGGGATACTGCATATGAACTAAGGAATGGGAAATTCTAGTTCTGGAAAGAAGTGCAAGAAGGGATGTTCCAAGACATCCTACTGGAACATGTGTCTTGTTCCGTGAAGTTGCAGTGATTATATCCAAGACAGAGGTTTTATAGAAGCTATGCCTCTTAAACCAGCTGATATAATGGGGAAGAAACAGAATTTTCCCAGCCTTCTTGTGTACTTCAGAACCTCTGTTTTCTTTTTCCCAAGACTATGCAATTTTGTCTTTTCTTTTTATTACATCTCTCTACAAAGCTAACTAGATCATGCTAGTTACAAGAATGCTACTAATAATTGCAAATTCTCTGTGAAAAGACACCACAGGCATTAAAATAAAGAAAAATTTTTCTAAAGATATTTTATCCCTTTGTGCTGATTTTGGATCAAGCCATAAGGACTCAGCACAGATGCTGTAAGTTCAGAAAAAGGAGTCAACATCAAAAGTGTAATCCTTAGGTACATGAGTTCAGGTAGGAGACCAAAAAAGTACCAATTACATCCCACACAGCTAGAAAATGGTCTTTTTTTTTTTTTTTCTTTTCCAAAACAGGAATATTCAGCTTTGGTGTCCAAAAGATGAAATCATCACTCTTGTCAGATCTTATAAGCCTCACGCTTCTGTCTGACAAGAATGACCACAAATAGCCCATGACGTGGCAAGCTTCAAATTGCATTCTCCACACTGTTGAGAGTTAGTTGTTACAGAAAGTCTTGTTATCCTGGGCACAAGTAGAAGTTAGATGTTCAGCAGTTACTGGCATCCAATGAATGTTGCATGTGCATAACCATCAAAACAGCAATTTATGAATACATTTCTATTATTGTAACCCATTCTTCCAAGTTATCGCTATTGCATCGGCTATCACAAGTTTTCACTATTGCATATTGCATGCAAAATACCAACTGGGTGTGCTCTTCATAGCTGCTGAAATCTCTTCCCTTCATAGAACATGAAAGTGGTATGTTCTGCTTGGTGGTGGCTCTAAAACTTTTTACTGATGAGGAGTAAAAACTGCTGTACGAAAGCGTTAGAACTTCATAGTGTTATGCCACCACTGCTGCTATTCAGAGGGAACAACAAAGAAAACTACCAGCAAGGTTTACCAAGTTATGATGGGGATGAAGTCCACTTCAGCCCGTGGTTAAGTGAGGCAAACCCCCAGCATTCATCACCAGAAGCATGCACAGTACCAAAACAACTCATGTATCACACCTTCCCATCATGGCTTCATTTTTTGAGATAGTGAGCAATGCACTTTCTTGGAGTCCACACAAGAGTCTCTGGTGGCTGTTTTTAAACTACGTAGTAGCAGGTTAGGACTTGTGCTTATATAGACCCTAGAAGCAAAGCCAGACAATCACACCTCAACATACACATTTAAAACTTTTGGTTTAACTGTGGGTTCCTGTAAGAATATTCAAGGCTATCACAGTAACATCCCTGGGTCTAGCATCCCTTTTTGTTCAGTGAGGCATAAACAGAACTAAAGACCACTCCTGCTTGAAAGCGCTTGCAATTTCAGTGTAAGAAAGAGACAACAGGTGGATGGAGACAAATGGGCAAGGAGAAAGAAATGTGTACCTACAGAGACAGGACAATGCTATGGAGAAAGGGTCAGACTAGCTCCTAATGAATTAGCTAAGGTGTCCAAAAAAAGGGCAGTCACTTGGTGTGATCAGCCACCTACTACATTTTCTAGTGCTCAAGCTGCTTTCCTCAGAGCTAGTCCAGACACCTCCATCCCATCCTGCAGACATAACCAAGAAGCATTAGCCAGTATGATGAGTAATACTGGTCAGCAACACTGCTTGTCTAATCATTGTCAGGGTCTACAACCCTCTTCCCTCATCTTCCACCACATTTAGCAGCCAACTTATAATGAAACAGCAGGCCAGGCCCAGGAGGGACCTATGCCAGGGGCTTTAATTCTTTTTTAATCTATGATGGGGTGGGCAGAGCTAAAGAACAGAAGTAATACAGTTTTAGTAATTAAACTGTTGTCCTGTTTCACAGAAAACCTTGCACTATTGATATTAAAGAGACAGAGATGAGGCACTGGACTGTAAGTGTGTGTATGTCTGTCTGTTTCTCAATCTGTTGCTGGGCAGCAGGGGTGTAAGGAGAACAAGCTGTTCTTCCTGCTTCTTGATTTTAAAGTATGCATGGAAAATACTTACAGAAGTGACATATACAGAGCTACCTAGAGAGAACTGATCTCCTTGAACATCACATTTCCAAATAAGCAGATCAAAGATTCACAGGATCAAATTCCCTTGAGGAAGGCAAAGTGAATAGTCTCCAGTTTTCTCTTCTGGTAAGAAATCTCCAGGAAAGACATAAAGGAGTCAGTGGCCAGTTGTGTAGGGTGTTTACACTTACCTTCACTACCAGGAGTTCAATGTGTTCAGCTGGTCACAGACTCAAGTTTTCATATTATAATAAAATGGGCTTCATCAGCTTGGCCCAACTGGTGACTCCCCAAACTGCATGCCACACAGCACAGGTAGCTCTGCTATGCCAGCACCCACCTGCCAACAGGGCTCATTTGCCCTGCTGAACTGAAAGCCTTGCAGAGCTGAATCGTCCTGCTCTCTCACCAGCAGCCCAGCACACCGCACAGCTCTGTCCCTGCCACGTGCAACCCCTCAACCAAATGCCAGCTTCCTTTTACTTGGGAGTATGCAAGTATTTATTGGGCTGAGAACCAGTTCCTGTGCAAATTCCTTATAAGGTGTCTTCTCTCAGGCTGATAAAAAGAAAACAAGAATGTCTCCTACAGTGAATTTTGAGAGTCTTTACATCATTGAACAGGGCTTTCTATGAAGCCTTCCCCTACACAACTCCACAGTGATGCACTGCCATATCACAGCTCAGCTTTATCTCCAATCATGCGATTCTTCATTACGAAGCCAATAATAACCAGGCAATAGCTTGCATAGCACAGCAATTGTGACATGCACAAGAACCAAGTTTTTCTGCTAAGCTTTCAGGGAAATGCAGAGCATAAACCCTTGGTATTAACCTTCAGATTGTGATTAAAGACCTTGTCATGTAATTTTACTTATAATTTTCTTCACGGAAATAAGAAACAGCAGTTAAGGGAGGCCCAGACATGGCTGCTTTTCCAAGTGCTATATCACTTTTGGAAGATTAAGAACAAAACTTCTGTTTAAGAAAAATGTATTACAGTACAAGTCAGAAAAGCATCTGGGATCATTCCTTCTCTAAAATTAGATGTCTAGTGTTTATTAGATTGGCATGAAATGTTGTTTGAAAACAGCTCATGGAAGACCCAAGAGCCAGGAGTCTGAGGCCAAACACAAAACAGGATGCACAAGGCCTCCTAGCAGCAGACTGCAAGAACGTGCAGAGAGGAGGGAAGGAAAATAAGGAGCGCTTGAAAGGTAGTAGAGGTACTGAAGAGTTTTTCCGCACCACCATATTGGCACAGGCTGTTTGTAATGAGCAGTTCCCAGCTGCAGTGTTGCTATAGCTAAGCCATCGTTTCCAGCCATTTTTCATTACCAAGCAGAGAGGCAGGACTCAGAAGAGCTCAGCGAGACTCAGCTATCCCAATTCCAAACAAAAAGTGAGCAACATTCTCTTTCCCATCTCCTCTCACCCTTTGGTATCTTTTTCCGTCTCTCTGAAAACATTTACATTTAATGAAGGTGGGCGTTTTCTATTTTTGCAGGGGACATTAAGGAATTGGGATCAGTGTGTAATAACGTATCACCACTGAGGTGCACCAGCGGGATTTCCAGTGGATCGTTCTGTTCCAAAGCCAACTGAGGCTGTCAAGGAAGAGTGCCTTTTGCAGTGATGAGTCTCTGCAGACACTGAGGCCTTGATGATTTTCAGACCAGAAATGGGAGGAGAAGAGCAAGAAATGTCAGTGATCCTCCAGGGTTTATATACCTTCTGTTCCTATTGAGTGCTGAGAGATGATTTTGCCCTTCACACATCCTGCTCTAACCTCTTCAGACCAACGGAAATTTGTTGAAGGGTCTCTGTTTAACTTGGAATTCCTTCAAGTTAGTCTGGCTTTTTACCAACTACATTTGCCTATCAGACCTCCTTTCTGGGTGTGCCCTAGCACTGTGAAAGCACTATATGGCTGCTTTATAGCTAGCTTTTATTAGACTTAAGGAAGAGAGGAATAGAGGGGGATCTGAGCAATGAAAATGTAGCTCTGTTAGACCAAGTTCTGAGAAAGCAAGAAAGTAGAATGCACATGAATAAGCAATAATATATGAACAATAATATAAGACAAGGCTATAGTTTTCCTCTTTTGTTTTCCAGACACAACAGAAGAACTGCCTGGTAAACCCAAATGTGTTTTCTTAGAATGGAGCCACAGCCCATCTATATTTACATCAGGAGTAGGGGGAAAGTAAGCAGTGTGAACCCCTATGGGAAGCACCAAATAGATATTATATACACACACGCATGCACACACACATTGCCTGTACAAAGGCTGCAAGCGTGGTGGGAAAACACTGCAAAACTGCAAAGACTATGCAGGAGCGCCAGCATGCGCATGGCTCCATTTCAAACCAAACGGACAGTATTTGTTGTTCTTAGCTAGTTTCTTAGCACTCAGGAGATCAAATGCCACATTGTTCTTCCCTTTATGCTTGGTATTTAGAAGGCTAGTGGTCACTGGAGTGCTATCCGTTAGGAAATTTTAAGGAGGTTTCTTTTCTTAACAAATTTTATCTTTTCCAAGAAATAACTTCAATGACTTAGAATCAGTTGCTGTGAAAGTGTATCTGCTTGATAAAAAATTTGCAAAGTTGACTAGACCCTGGAAAGCTGACAAGCCCGTGGAAGCTTTTACGCTGGTTTCAGTGGGAATGGGCTCTGATCCTACATGGACTGCCAGACTTCACACAAGACAGTTAAGACTGGATTGAAAAACAGAAGTAAAAGAAAAAAACATTTCAATGAAAATAATCAGCTGTTTGTAACATTCAGATGAAAATTGGTTTTACCCCTAATCTGCCCTTGCCCCTTTAAACTCTTAAATCACACCTAAAACTACTGTCTTCTTCCCCGTAAACCCTCCATATGTCATTCAGGTCCATTGCCTCTGCAATGACTACTTTGGCATGTCTATTCCCCTGATACTGTTTTTACTGCATGAGCCCAGCATAGTGGGAATTTTGATCTCCTCCTGCCACTTACGTAACTCCTCCCCATCTAACAAGAATTTGGGACACAGGCACTTACCACTGCAGATCTGCCTCATGAAGCAGCAGCTTAATTCCCTATAGAAAGGTGAAAAAAACCCCCAGTCTTATTGAAGATAAAACATGCAGATAGTTCTATTCTTCTGAGAATACGTGGCTGGCATACTCCGAGCCCTCTTATTTCACAACACATAATTAAAATAGACTGGAGGGGAGCAAGTTTCTTTCCTACCCACTCTCTTTCACCTCCTCTGCTGATTTGTGGTTAGACTTTCCTCAGGAAATTTTACCTACAGCATTTCCACAAAGCTTTGAGACAGAGCTCAGAAAAGATGTCACCTCTGAAGAACCAGCCTCATACTCGAATACCAGTGGCCTCAAAACTCAAACTCCTCAGCTCTGCACTGAGTGGGGAGGCAGGTGCAATGTGCCCTTTGCAAATGTAGAGTGATGCCTTGCATATACACCAGGATGAAGAGAAGTGTCAAGAGCATATTTGAGCTCACCGAGCCTTAAGAGCCTGCCTGCTTTCTGCCCACATCAATGGCTAGTAGTCCAGCTCTACTGTGCCCACAAGGGCACACTCCATTTAACAAGAGCTGAGCTGAGGATACTTGCTAGCAAATGGGGCTGCCCAGGCCACATCTCTGCCCAGCCACAGACAAAAGCAAACCTAGCTGAGGTCAAATAGACTCAGGCTTCCAGAGAGGGCTAGACCTCAGGACAAGACCTCCTCTGCTCTAGGAAGACAGTGAGCAAGCCTGCCTGGAAGAGCAGGCTTAGACATTGCGGTGACCCAACCAACAGCATGGCAAAGCCTAATGACAAATATGAAGATTTTATGGATCACTGTAGTCAAAGCAGATTCACTTCCAGATACCTCATTGCAATATTCCACTAGAAACTGTGATAACCCAAAGACCTCAGCTTTTGGGGCTAGGTCGCACCTCTAGGTCACCAACACTTTGCTTTGGCCTTCTTCTGGGAAACAAGCACTAAGCAGAGTTCCTGAAACAGCACTAAAATCTGTACTCACATGATGGACATCCAGCCGCTGAGTGCACAGAGTGCCCAGGAAAACCTTGTTTCTGACTCAGTGATCTCAAAAGATAGAAAATTGTAAGTAATTAGGACCGAAAGATGTCTTTGATCCGACTTCTTGTCCAATATTTTTGTTGCAGAAGACAGTTTATTGTTACAATCCACATCTGAATACACTGTTTCTTGGGGGAAAAAAATATTGTGTACAAAGGGTGTATTTAACATCAGTGCTGAGCCTTGCACACCTGGTCACACAAACCCTTCTACTCACCAGATAATCCCTCTGAACTTTGAGGGACCCTTCATGAAACAGAACCATTACAACCTTGGTGCACAAAGGAAGCACAACTCAGGTTACTGCTCGGAGTATGGCCCAATCTTTATTAAAGATAGTTCAGTGAGGCTCCTATGGAGTTACTGCAAAGCAGGCTTTTGCCATATAGCTTGAATATGACGGCCCATGATATCTGGCAGCAAGTTCAGAGGAAGTGAAGCATCCAAGTTCTTTTCCGGTTTGTCTGCAAAATGTGCTACATGACATGTTTTGCTTGTGATGATCTGCTTTATTTGGCAGGCAAGACAAAAGGATTCAGTCATTGTCTAGTAAAGCTTTCAAGCAGGAATAGCCAGGAAATCAGTGCAAGAAGAAAAAAAACCAAAAAAAACCCCCATGACTCTCCAACCCTAAAGCAAGGCAGAATTTGTGCTCAAAACACAACTTTTTTTTTGCAAAAAGTATCTTGGCAAGACAAAGTGGAAATTTAGAAGCACCTTTGGCTTCACTCATATGATTTCCATCGAGACGACCATCTTCTTCCTTTGTATACTTGGTTACTGATGATGTGTTAATCTGGGACATATTAATCTTGTTTGCTTTCTGAACTGTCTCTGGAAGAAGCAGACACTGTGCATACTCGTCCAGCCAGGGCAACGGTACCACAGGCAGCCATGCTGGGCCGTATCCATAAGTACCACAAGGTGGGGGCAAGGAAGACACCACAGGCATGAATAACTGGGCAACCGGCAAAGGCAAGGTCACCACGAGTTTCCCAAAATGAGCCTGCAACAAGCTGGTGCTCAGGCTGCCCCAGGTGCTTGCCTGGTGCTCATGGTGAGCCAGGTGAGCAGGCAGCCCCTCTGGCTCAGTGGCATGAGAAAGAAATGAAAAATTCAGTGTCTGCTTCAGACACAGATGCACACAGACTTTTATGTGTTTAGGCTAGTTTTCCCCTTAGGACTGGGGCTGTGTTGGAGCCGCTGGCCACCTGTGCCCCTTGCTGCTGCCCTGCAGCTTTTTTGAGAATACTCTGCGAGAAGAAACGCAGATATATTTCTGGAAACTACACAGTGATCGGTACAGCTGGAACATCCTTCACCCAGCCAGCAGAGCCGCTGGCTTCAGCCACTGCAGTTTTATTTCAGCTCCAGCAACATCGTTCAGCAGAGCTATAACAGTATTAAACCTGTCACTCCCTACCCTGGTGCTGCTACTGCAGCCAGTGCATCGGGTGCCAGACAGGCTGCTTGAGTTGATGGCTGCTTCTGCTGGATAACAGGTTGGTCACGCTGGAGGGGACGTGCACACGTACAGCTGTTGCGATCATAGACACATGCAAGGCTCCAGTTCTGGGGGAAACATATCAACATCTGGATTATCTCAAAGCTGTTATCCGTTTGATCCATTTTCTCAAGTCAGCATGGGGAGAAAGTAGTGACTTTTTTTTACTATTTCATAGTTAAATCCCAGTGGCTCAGAAGTGCTACTGGGATGGTTTTGAGGCCTAAAACATCAGCCACTGGACAAGCAGCAATCTTCAAAAGCAGTAAGAGCCTGAAATCCAGAGGTAGTGTCAGTTGGCACATGGCTGAATAACCTTGGCCCACAATCCAATGTACTGGAGAGTAATCTGATGACAGAAGCTGTTTTTATATGAACTAGTTTTGTACTTTCCACATCCTGCATTTTTATTTTTATAGCTATCCTTCAGTTGGAGCAGAAAGTCTCCAGACAAGATCAAGATCCTGGGGTGGCAGGACCTCGAACGTACAGTATTGACACTGCCAGGAACGGCTTGCAACAGGAACAGCCCAGCCTCGCTAGGAAAGTATCAGTCACACTTTAAAGAGGTGTACAAGGATTAGGCACCTTCCCAAAACAACTCAGGATGTCTCAAACTCAGCTTTAGGCTTCAGCAGGCCAAGTCAGCACCTTCTCTACAGGCAATTCTTCCTCTCTTGAATGACAGAGGCAGATTTTACAAAGTTGCAGCAAAATTTTCCCTGGGTTCTTACTGATTGGTAAAATTGCCCTGCTAGTGGTCACTCGGCAGGAGAGCAAACACTACAAGTGGTCTGTTCTCTGTCCCTTCAGATCTCTTAACATTTTAATACTAGTGTCAGCAGGGAACAGGAAATCTCAGAATTATTGAAAATAAAAAAACTACAACTCCTTTACTGCAATACACAACTCTTGAGTCATCAGCAGAGTTTGCCCTCAGCTCAGATTTCTCCCATTAAAATAAACCCACTGGAACCAGCTGCAATCAGAAGATCTTTGTCCTGCATCTAATTTACCCTGTCAAAGCATCTCTTCCATCTGAGTCTCTGCAGGGAAGACAGAGTCATCTCCCTGTAATTCCACCTCTAGTCAAATCCCCTGTGCCCTACTGAAGGTGACAAAGATAATAATTTCTGTAACATCCAACAATTAACTGGTACTGCCCATTAGGAATATCACTTAGTTCATAATCTCCCTCCTTTATTCCAGTTTAGGTGGACACAGGACAGGTTTTATCCTGCAATGCTTGAGAAACTGTTCAAACACTCTCCCTTTTCTGAACTTTTCACAGTTCTCTGCTGTTCTGTTCATTTTTGCCATATAAAGACACAACATTTCCTCTAAATGTCTGTGAATACGGGAGGAAAATACAGGCTCTTCAAGTACCTCTGTCTGCATCTGATCAAATGTAGTCTCTGAGTTCAGAGTGGTTGTGTTGCTATTTCTACTGCACTTCAAAAGAACCAAGCTTTTCTTCTGCCAGAAATTCTTAGAAAAGTGTAAAGCAAAATTAATACTTTGCATACTGCATTCCCAGCAAGCCAAGATTTTGAACAGTAAAAAGTCTAAGTTTTCTGAATAGTCCAACTGCTCAAATTACTTCTATTAATAATTTGTCAGAAGGATTTAGGACAAGCTTCTTGAAGGCATATTGATCATTTTGAATCAACGTGCAAGATAATAGCTCTGGAACAGCATGTACAAAGCTGCCAAGTAGAAGTCATCTTTCAGATAATCATATTCATGAGGTCAGCACAGGACACTAACTCTCAGCACTTTGCTTAGTTTCCACATGATCTCTTCCCCTTGGGGTGTGAGATTAGATCAGGAGAAAACCAAGTTACCTCTCATCTCCCAACCAGTCTTCAGCACTGAATCTCGCAGTACCGCTAGTGAGTCAGCTACAGATTGCAGCAACCTGAAGTCACAGCCAGGGCACAGAAGGAGCAAAATGAAAGGACTGACCGTGGTGAAGTCCCTTGCCCCTTCTTTGTCCATCTGCCTCTCTCCTGCACATCCCACCCAGGCGAGGGGGGTTCATGGCACCCCAGTGTTCAATAGGCACTGGCACTCTCACCACTCTGGCCGTTGCATCTGAAAGAGGACCAGGGTCCCCAGCAGCTTGAAGCTAGAAGGTAGACTGAGATTTAGGGGCACAGAGCTGGGAAGGGCCAGTGGGCTCGCCAGATCCAGTCCTGCCATGGGGCTACTTGGAGATTCAGTGTCCTCCACTACCGTGCACAGATCAGTGTTATGTATGGGGAGCCTGAAGTACAATCTAATGGCTCAGCTGTCCATCCCAGGACCGAGCTACGCAGCTTGTCAGTCTGCAGGACAGCCTGCTCATGTGGCGGGGAGCAGGGCAGGCTGGCACATTTGGGATGATGCAGCTGGCTCAGCCAGCCAAGCTACAGAGGGGCAGGAGCGCCTTTCGCCTTTCGCAGAGGGAGAGAAAAGCAGAGGTAGAGATAAGGTTCTGTTATCTCTATGGCAACTGCCAGGGAGCTGCACCACGCTCACCGGGGGAGAAAGGAAGAAAGGGAGAGGGGAGAACAAAACCTAGAAAGCATGGCCAAGAAAACGCTTAGCAGGGAGAAATCCACAACAAAGGGAAAAACAGAGGTGGGAGAGGAGCCGCGCAGCCCTCTGCTGCTGAAGGGGGAAAGCAAAGGGCTCACTATTGGCATCCAAGGAGGAGGCTCTCGAGCTCCCAGCACAGGAGCAGCTCCACCAGCCTCCCCATCCGCATCCTGCGGCGCACGGTCTGCTGCAGCCAGGCACCGCTCTCCGGCAGGCCAGCAAAAGCTCCCCATCATTTTCTAGGAGACACCAAAAGATGTGTGAGACTCAAATAACTGCACAAAGGTCTTTAAGCCAGAGATGCCAGCAGTGCTGCAGTGCATACATAATTTAAGGTCTGAAATACTCATTTTACTCAAGCCACAGATGAATATTAAGCTCACATAAAGACTTCAAATGGGTGGTTAATAAATTATATTCATTGAAATCCATCCGAAACAATGTAAAATAAATATTGAAAAAAGCAGGCTGAGGATCATGCCAAAACTGTACAACTTGTTTCATGTTTGCATCAGAGTACAATGAAAATGCAGCTTTGATTCAAAGTAGCCACATTTGTTCAGCTTTCCCTCATCCAGGAAGGCTTCATTCTGTACAATCTGGAAGTCAAGGTGAAAAATTCACTCCTTGCTTCCCAAACAGGCATAGCACAAGAAGTTATTCCCCCCAAAGTGGAAACATACTGTGCTTGCTCCAGGCCTCCAAGAGATTCCTGTCGCTACTCATCTCCCCTCTGCTAGTCAGTAGTCATTCATATGCCCTAGTGATTTGAAAGAAAGAGCGGAAGACAATTCCTAGGGACTTCTCTTTACATAGATAATAGACAGAGCTCATTTTAAAACCTTACCTGTGTATGTAGTATGGGCTCTCTAGCTTGCCTGAATTTCAGTTACAGCAACAGAGTGGTTTGCACCACTCAACTCTGTGATTCAGAAGAAAACACAAGTGCAGAAATCTTGCCAAGCAGAGGAATTAACAGCACAGCCCCTTCCAAGCCGGGAGGGCATTTACTTAGCACAGAAAATCTCTCAGCTGCTCATGCAAACAGAGGACAGGCTGCCAGCTCAGCAGCAGGTCAGAGACTTACTCCAGGATGAACAATGCAGGAAACCTAGAAACTCCAGGCTGAATGATGTGCTTCCCCACAAAACCTAGAGCGAGGCTTCCCAGGCTGAGGTGCATCTATACTACCCCCAACCTCCTTCCAAGACAAAGGCAAGAAAACCTTTTCCCCAGAAGTGATGGGAAGCAGCCAGGTTCATCTCACATAGGCACAGGAAATACTGCCCTCACCTTGGTGCCAGAGGAGATGGAGGGGTCGAGGTAGTCGCATCCCTCAACATGGCCATGGGCTGGCTCGGGTCCGCAGGCTGCGTTCTTGCTGCTGCAGCCTCCTCAGCGGTTGCCTTTCTGTGAGGGAGAGATGCTGCCTTTCAGCGAGGGCCAGGCTTGGGCAAGGTCTCCTCAGCTCCTCCAGAGGACAGGAGCAGGGAAGATGGTGGGTGGCAAATGCTGAGAGAGCCCTGACCGCCAGCCAGCACCTCTGCGCTCCTTTCTTCCTTTTGGAAAGACAAGAGTGATGAAAGCCCAGTACCACATCGACTGCTGGGGACTAACCGTGCAATAATCTGCTGCAGCTCACATTGCCATCCAATTTATGAATGCACCAGCTAATTTACAAGCGGGAGATTGGCATCACCTGTGCCCCAGGGATGAACTGTAAAAGGAACTACTGCCATATGGCTCAGCCAAAGCACAGGGGATTATAATGACAAAACATGGCCTCAGACTGGGTTTCTTTACCTCAGAGCTTTTTGGTTAACTGCCCTGTTCTCTCACCTTGCTGCCAGTTTTTGATCCCTGAGCAGCAGCCAGCTGCTGGAAGAGTTCAAGGCCGGGCTGGATGTGGTTTTGAGCAACCTGGTCTAGTGGAAGGTGTCCCTGCCCATGGCAGGGGGGTTGGAACTAGATGATCTTCCAAGTCAAACCATTCTATGATTCACACACTGGGAGCTGCCCCATATCCACGGGTAGTTCTCCAGCTAAGTGCTTGTCAAACAAGACATTTAGTCTCTATTAACTAAAGGTCTGAATTTAAGGCAAATTTGTTCAACTGCATCAAACACTGTTGGGGATGCTCACATTCGTAACTACTTCATCCTTAATTAGGTTGATCTTAATTAACTTTCATATATAGGCCATTTTATCTGTCCACATATGTTTAACACCATTGAACCACTGGGAAACTGAATTCAGTTTTTTTTCTTGGGGTACAAACAGACAACCAAGGTACAACATACCAGCTGAGTCACAGTAGCTGCTCACGCTCACACTGTGGTCCTTCACAAACATGATGTCTGACATGTTAACACATATATCTCTCCTTGAGGCTTAAATGAAGGCTTTGCCTCACCTCACGGCTGCTGTGGGGTAGGAGCACCTGCAGCATTAGCTCAGCTCTTGGAAATAGAAGAATTTGATTGAGCCTGTAGGATGAATAGAGAAATGGCCCCAGTAAATGCCTACATGATGAAATGATATGTATGCTCTGTGGAAAGGACACCCTTGTCTCAGTCAAGCAAAGTCAGCTGGGTATCACTTTATCTACACTGAAACAAACCTTTTCCACGAAGCAAGTGTACCCATGGCATCAGGCTTTGGCTCACCTCCTCTCCCTGGAGGGCAGACATGACCACGAAGGCAGCTCTGCAGTACCCCCACAGGCTCACACGTGGGACCTCACACATTTCACGTGTCTGTGTGGGACATTCTCAGCCTCAGTGTGACAATGGTTAAATGCAGCTGTGGCAGCTCGGAGTTGGTCTCCCACACACATGTACTCAGGGGTGCCCCAAGTATTAGAGGAAAAACCTTCCTCATCTTCTCAGGCACAGTGGCCCTGCCTGCAAGGATGGGCACAGCGTCCGCATCCTCTGCTCACACTGTGCAGCCCAAGGGAGTAGTTTTAGCACAAACTCACATGAAAAGGACAGACCGGCAAAGCAGGGACTTTGAGGCAATTACTTTCTAAACAATTCAGCTGTCTTGCTGCTGCAGCACCTGAAGTTGTAACAGAAAAGGCTTTGTTTTCCTCTTCATACAGCATTTTAAAGGATTTTTAACCCAGTGATCAGGTGCACTACAGTGCCTGAAGTTAACAATAATACAAAAGAGACTTAAAGTGCCTTTGGCTCTTGAAGCCAAGCCAAGTGCAAGCAGAGATGGAGAAGCCTTCTGAAGAGACCTGATATGCTCATTGGAAACCCTGCAATGGGTCTTTGCTCAGCATTTTTTGATATCCTGAGTGCTGCCAGGAGCACACAGCTCAGTAGGAACCTTTCACCAGCAGAGCCAGAGACAACTGTGGCACAGCAGCAACAACAAGCGTGAGGCTCCTTGGGGAGGCCTCTGCTCATCCTGGCCCAAAGAAACAGCTGAGGATGAGCCTGCACCAACATGGCCAAAAAAGGTTTATTTGCTCAAAACCCATTGTAAACCATGAGCTGGAAGAAGGTGGATAAACAAAACCAGCAGGGATGGTGAGATGCATGCTCATAGCAAGGATTGTGCTGTACATCTTGCAGCTGGACACAGCACAGAGACCTCTCAGCCTGTGCCAAGGTGCGAATACAGCTGGCGTAGACCAACTTGCAGCACACCATTGCCAATGCAGAGCCCTTTGTAAGGATGTCCTACCTGTGGTGGGAGAGGGAAAGTGCTTCGGTTGCAGGAAACCTTGGGTTTTCTGTGCTCCCCTTCAGCCCAAAACTTTCACCATCAGTGCAATACATGGGTAGTTCACTGAAGCAAAGGGTATTGCTCAGCCCCCATAGATTTTGCTGAACTGCAGCCTGTGCTCATGCAATGCAGACCAGGGTTTCCAGGTAGAACAATCTCTGGGGAAAAAAGTACCCATGATCTCTTGTCCTAAATGATAGGCTCAGATACCTTTATATGGAGGGACCAGTAAAGTTCTGTAACTGAAGCATTTTGGGCAACTCTCCATAGGAGCATCAGCATAGTACAAGAGAAGATATCTGTGGCTTCTTCTGAGAGGACAGTATAGACTCCCTTAAACATTGGAAGCAGTTCAGGTGCTGAAAACAGCTCTAAATCCCTTTCACATGACAAGTTAACCCCCCTGAACTCTCTTGTATAACTTACATTTTTTTCCTTCTTAGAAGAAGATTCATTGACCTGAAAGAAGGTTTACTAACTGAAAGACATTAGATTTAGGCTACCAGGCAGAAATCCTTACTAATCTTGGCTAATCTTATGCCTGCTTAAACTCTGCTTTCAAAAATTTCCATTCAGTCACTTACAAAACAACCTACATTCAAAAGACAGATCGATGTCCTTAATTACCTTTATCCCTCATCATATCTCTCTCATCTGTCTTAAAGAAAAGCTTAACACCCCAGTTAAAAGTTTTCCTTGGACTTAGTGGTTCACAGAGGACGAGGAGTTGTGGCCTGCATGGGGAAGTTGAGGGCTGTATTGCATTCCCAGGAGGAAGTTTGGTTCCCTGCTCTGCCACAGACCTCAGGTCCCCGTTAGCTGATCCCCTGTGCTTTCTGTCTGCATGTCCCTTGTGTCCAGTAAGGGTATGCTGCCTCACCTGATGGACAGCAGGAAGCAGAAATATTGCAGGGTGCAATAGTGTTAAAATATCGACAGTCCCAGCCCTGGGAGTCCAGAAGTCCCACGGGAGCCCTTCCAGGAAAAGAGGGCAGACCTCTCCACTCCTTGAATGGGCATTACAAAAAATAGTGATTTCATGGCCTATTTCCCTGCCATCTGGCACAAACCAACGACTCAGAAGGGACCGCGCAGGATTGGGGTGAATTCGCCAAGAGGAAGACATTCACTTGCTAAAATACAGCATGAGACCAGAGGCTGCACACCTTCCGTCCTGCCACCCTGTGTCCTTGCAGCCCTTCTGTGTCTGTGCAGCGTCCCGCAGCGCTAAGCAGGGCATGTGCCAGGCCCCACTGCCCCCTCTGCCCCTGCACAAGGACTGACCCTCCACCATGGCAGGAGGCAGAGGCACGGCTGTGCTTCACGGAGTCTCTCTGGCAGACATAACCACACGGGCAATCGCACTAAATCCCCATCTGACGTCTCAGCCGTTCTGGATGCTGTTAGAGGCAATTTTCTGTCCAGCCGCCCGTTAAACAGATTCAGTGCAGTTAAACAGATTCATCCTTTCAGCTTCACTCTGCAGAGCCTTCACTCTCCAGCCACCACTGCTCCCATCCCAGGGAATTACAGTGCTCTCTGTGTTTCTCTCTTGCAGGCAGGCATGCTGCTTGGAGAAGTAGCTCTTGCCAAGGAAAGTGTATAATCTAGAAAGCCACCTGCTCAGCTTTCATTCTTTGAGCTCCCTACAATCAATTTGCCTTTCCCAGGAGAAGGAGCAACTGTTTTCAGTGCAGGAGGAAACAGAGGATTCATGATGTGCTATAAAAGCACAGCCAGTCCCAGGAAAAAGGTTAATTGGCCTCACTGAAGGGGCTGAAACCCGTCATGCAGGAGCACCAGAGACACCCTAGGATCCCTGATGCAAACCTTCCAAATTTCATGCTACTGTCCTTGCGCCTGCTTTAGTCTCTTGAAGATTATCTTCATGCTTGACTAACCTGATCTCCTTCTATGACCAGGTGACCAGCCTAGTGGATGAGGGAAAGGCTGTGGATGTTGTCTACCTCGACTTCAGCAAGGCCTTTGACACTGTCTCTCATGGCATACTCCTTGAGAAGCTGGTGGCTCATGACTTAGAAAAATGTACCCTTCACTGGGTAAAAAACTGGCTGGCTGGATGAGCCCAGAGGGTTGTGGTGAATGGAGTTACATCCAGTTGGCAGCAGGTCACAAGTGGTGTTCCCCAGGACTCAGTACTGGGGCCAGTTCTGTTTAATATCTTTACCAATGATCCAGATGAGGGGATCAAATGCACCCTCTGTAAGTTTGCAGATGACACCAAGTTGGGAGGGAGGGTTGATCTGCTTGAGGGTAGGAAGGCTCTACAGAGGGATCTGGACAGGCTGGATCGATGGGCTTGAGGCCAACTGTATGAGGTTCAACAAGGCCAAGTGCCAGGTCCTGCACTTGGGTCACAACAACCTCATGCAGCGCTACAGGCTTGGGGAAAGAAGAGTGGCTGGAAAGCTGCACAGCAGAAGAAGACGTGGGGGTGCTGGTTGGCAGCCAGCTGAATATGAGCCAGCAGTGTGCCCAGGTGGCCAAGAAGGCCAACGGCATCCTGGCCTGTATTGGAAATAGTGTGGACAGCAGGGGCAGGGAAGTGATTGTTCCCCTCTATTTGGCACTGGTGAGGCTGCACCTCAAGTCCTGTGTTCAGTTTTGGGCCCCTCACTTCAGGAAAGACATTGAGGTGCTGGAGCATGTCCAGAGAAGGGCAACCAAATTGGTGAGCGGCCTGGAGCACAAGTCTGATGAGGAGCGGCTGAGGGAGCTGGGGCTGTTTAGTCTGGAGAAAAAGGAGGCTGAGGGGAGACCTTATTGCTCTCTACAACTACCTGAAAGGGGGTTGTAGTGAGGTGGGTGTTGGTCTCTTCTGTCAGGTGGCTGGAGATAGGACAAGAGGAAATGGCCTCAAGTTGTGGCAGGGGAGATTTAGGTTAGATATTATGAAAAATTTCTTTACTGAGAGGGTTGTCAAACATTGGAATAGGCTGCCCAGGGAAGTGGTTGAGTCAGCATTCCTGGAGGTATTCAAAAAGTGCGTAGATGGGGTACTCCATAACATGGTTTAGTGGGAATGGATGATGGTTGGATTCGATGGTCTTGAAGGTCTTTTCCAACCTAAATGGTTCTATGTTCCCATCAGGCCAGGTTACACTGTTAGTGCCATACAAAACAAGATGGGGCACTTTACCTTCCTGGCTGGTCTCCATTTCATCCCTGTGGCTTTGCTCCTGCCAGAAATGCTGCTCTGCTCAGGACAGGGGTGTCTGGCATTTGCTACAGGGGATTCTGTTGGCTGGTCACCCTGTGGGAGGGCCATCGCCCACCTCAGGCCCCAATGCCTTAGGCAGTGAGCAAAAGGTCTGTGTAGCTAAAAGCCACCTTTTCTCCTCGTCCTTTGGTTTTTACAGGTGTGAGAGTTCAAACCATGTAGTATCACAAAACTGTTCTTTGCAAACAACAGCAGCATCTGCCCCTGTGTCTTTCCAGGGTGACATGAATCCCCACAACCCCACCATCATCTTTCTTGGATTTTCTTGGTAAAACGTAAAAAATTATGGAAGAGATACATCCCTTGGCCTTGTATAAGGTACACCTTGTGATGAGCTGTCACAGCTAGCTGTCTTTTATACAGATAAAGGCTTGGTTTCTCTTCAAGGGTTTCTACTACAAATACTTGCAAGATACAGCATGAAGCAGGCACTGTTAGGATAAAACTAATCCTCTCCTAACGTACACAGCTAAAACAGGTGGGACAAACCACTGCCTAAAAATACCTATTTCAGCACTGACAATAGAGAGGGTCAGGAAAACCTGCCTTGCACGAGATGGCTGGCAGCCCCATGTGCCGCGTTGCTGCTACAGGCAGTGACCGGCACTGCTGTCCCCAGGAGCCCACCCTGGTCTCCCCGTCAGGCTGAGACGCTGCTAATTGTGCAGCTTCTCCAAGGAGGAGCCCCCTGGCCCTCTCTTGGGAAGCTCCCAGTGACTGGAGGGTACCGCGCAGGGATGCACTGAGCCTCTTGCAGCACGCAGCCTCTCTGGGATACGGCTCAGAGCACCATCTGTGTCCCACTTGCCTTCTAGGAAAAGGCAGGTGTTACTGCTACCTGCTTCCCTGGGTAGGAGGGACACACAAGCTGTTTTTCTCACTGTATAGCTGGGATCCAGAAGCCCCAGCATGTAAGGCTACCCAATAAAAATTCCTCACCAGGCCTAAGGCTCTTTCCCATGCACATCGTTACAAAATACTATTTAGTTAATTTCCACATCCAATTCATATAAATAATGAGAGAAATCAAAACTGGTGCCATTCTGTCTTCATTAATGCTGTCATCTGACTCCACATCGGAGACTTTCATCTGTCCTTAATTTGATGCCTGGTAGAAACATTTTTCCTGTGGACATTTGTGTTCATTTGACGTTAATTATAACCTTTAAGCATTAACAAAAAAAAATCCCCTGGCAACAGCCTCTATGCACAAAGAGAGTGTGATGGACCATGGTGTTGGTTTTCACATAACACATCTCCTCAAGACCTGGGAGAGACAATTCCAACTGAATGACAGCTACAGGTTTATTGCAATCACCTTGCTAGGAAATATCAGGTTAGAATCAGTAACACACACCACCAACAAAATTCTTTTCTATGGAACTGACACACCCCAGCACGAGCAGAAGCATCGCACTCGGTGGTACCATTCAATGGCATTAATTCTCTACACTCATTGTAGCTCTTCCAACACATCCCGTGATGGGAGAACACAGCTGAAATAAAAGTCGCAATGTTTTTAAAGCGCCCAGTGGCAGGGGCCAAGCAGGCCATGTCGTGAAATGCAAGTATCAAATGGCAAACAATTTAGATGCAAGTCTACGTGTGGTTTTCCGTATCTCAGCAAAGAGGTCAACTGTGCCAACCGACAGTGCCCAGCTCGCTGACAAACAGCTCAAGGTAACACCTCTGTCCCAGCATGCCGGCTGGCAGATGGAGCAGCACAGATGAGATGCAAAGACTGCTCCTGGAGGGCTCTCCCTGCTCAGCCCTGCCACACTGCCCCAGGGGCTGAGCTCTGCAGGCGGCCTCGGCCCAGAGAAAAGCGTTCCTTTGCTAAATGGTCAACATGGCACGGGTCTGAAACACCAGAGAGGGGCAGAGCATGACAATGCTGGAAGTTTTCACAGCTCCTGACCCACACATATACCTGGGTTTGTTGATCCCCCCAGCCTGCTGGATTGCAAGCGGTCACTCGCACACATGCTGCCTCCACTCAGACCCTAAATACCGCAGCAGGCTTTCCAGAAACACGGGATCAGTGTCTGCTTGCCGTAAGGGACACGTGCCTCGCAGCAAGTCCTAGCCAACCTCAGATGCAGTTTGCAAACCTGAGCCAGTCTCATGGAGTTGGTGTTTTGGGTTTACTGATGACAGTTCTTCCACTCTGCACTCAATCACTTCCAAAATGTTTTGGCTGATCTGACAAGGGGGTACCCTGCCATGTCATCAGCTGCCCGTTGCTGTACACCTCTGGACTGTTTTCTTGGCCAATGCATCAAACACCTCAGAATAACTCTGTTCCCGAACCACAGTCTAATGACAGTCCTGAAACAGTGTTGCTACCGTCCCACTCAGGAGCTGGGACAAGGTACCACTTGCCTTGGTGAGGCAGTGAGCACCAGGAGGCTGGGACGGGCCTCATCAGGAATCAACGGATGAGTTTGGGTGGGCACACAGGTACTTACAGACAAGATACTGGCGAAACGTAGTCACAGCATTAGCAGGTGAAATTACAGTTTGGCTCTGGTGGGAGCTGAGCCCACCCATGCTGCGGTTGGTCTCAGCCTCCTAAAACCGGCCACACCAGGTGGTCTCCGAGCAAGCAGCCCCACAGCAAGCTGCTGCCAGCCCTGGGCAGCCCCACACATCCCAGAGAAGGCTCCCTGCGGCCCCGGGCTGGGTGCCCACCAATCCCGCACAAATAAATTCCTTCTCACTGCTTGGACTCCATAAACCTAGAGACCACCGAGAAGCACAAAGGAAAGGAGCAAACCAGATGTCCCCCGGTGCTGAGGGGGAGCCGGTGGTGCGGCTCAGCTGTAGCTGTGCTGCCCTGGCTTTGCAAACACCTTGTGCGGGAAGGCTGCTGCAAACCAGCAGAGCACAGCTGAGTTGGGGCCCGTGAATCCCAAAGGCAAAGGCAGGAAGGACAGTACATCAACACCAGCAAGCAATGGATTTGCCAGCATTGGTATGTTCTTCAATACTTTGTTTCTGCCTCTCCAACACACTCTATTTCTTCATTTTTCACTTGGGGAGAACCCAGCTACGGACCCAGCAGCGACCGATACTTTGGCCTAATTTGCTTTGCACAGGATGGAGCAGCAGCGCCGCTTGCCCTCTCCCCTGCATGTGGCACGCTAACGCTGCAACCGCAAAGCTGCAAAACTCCTGCTGCGCTTTGCTGCCAGTACCCTTCTCCATCCATCAGCATCATAAATAATCATAGCAGCTCCTGCTGTCTGAATCATAATTTGTATCTCGTTTCTAATTGTATTATGTGTAGCTGGTCCACCAGACCCTATCTGAGGAAGCATACAAATAATTCATCTGTATTCCTCCATTCTCCCCATACGTGCTTGCAGATGAGCCAGATTAATACCAGTCTTTGTCTACTTCTAATCTCATCTCCATCCTGTATACCTAGCACCTTATTTAGCTGCATTTTCAGCTGCTATCTGAAATTAATGCTTCACCTGGCATATTCAATCTCTTCCCATATTCTAAACTCTTGATTAAATACACTTCAGAGACTGAGGATGAACTATAGGCATTTAGTCAGGTTGACTTTGAGGACTAATACTTTTGGGTCAAAAAAGATCATCAGTTTTGTCTTAGAAAAAATAACACCTGATACATTACAGCAAGCAGAAATATCTATGATGCTCTCAGTGGCACATTATATCATTGAAGCACAGCAATTTTGTGATTTTGCATGCCAGCGACAAATGAAGTTGTTTAATGAGATGTCACTTAAAACCGATTGACACCTGCAGCCAGAAACTGTGCCGAAAAGCACTCCTACCCACTGGGCCACAGCGACAAGCCGCTCACACATCCAGCACCATCAGTGCCGCAGCCCCAGCTGCCACGAACCCACCCAGCTCCAGGAGGGCTCCGGTGGTGGGAATGCCGCTAGGGCTCCCATCCCCTGAGGGTTTCTCCCACTGTCACCCTGCAGCCACACTAATGCATGGGTCAGGAATGGGACCAATCGCCATGACCACCATGCCCCCTGCCCTCGCCAAGGTCTGCGCAAACTTCTCCTGGTGGAAACCAACCCCACCAGTCGCCAACCTGCTCCCTGCCCAAGCGGCCCTTCACCGCCCCTGCAGGGACGGCTATGGCTTCTCCTGGGGGCTCTCGGCCAGCACTCGCCCACGCAGACCCCTACAACCCAGCATCCCTCCCCACACGCAACATGCTGCTCTCCATGCTCACTTACTTTTCAGCCTCAAGTATCACATTTGCTTCCCAACCTTACTAAATTCATGCCTTAATAAATGAATGAGTCCCTGCTGTGCAGTTTAACAGGGAAAATACTTTGAACACCACTGATAACTCAAACTTGCCTTTGCAATCATTCATTCTTCTTCCAGTTTCCAGAGTAGGGTGGTGTGGACTGTGCAGAGCAAACAGCTGTCAAATGTAACACTGCCTCCTGCTCATGCATTTTCTGCTGAGATTTTGACTTCTGCACATTTTCTTGAAATTACTCCATGAATATTTTCCGCAAAAGCAATTTATTCATAAACTGTTTCAAGTAATCAAAGAGAGTAGAAAATCCTCATTTAAAACGTGACCTGTTTGATCAGGGGCATGTCCACACAGTACTCTCTGTTGCAGAAGAACAGCTGGTGGGGCAGCATGCGCAGCACATTTCTGGCCTGGTCACTCACATCTCGGTTACTGAACTCCCATGTTCCTCAACGTTATTTTTAAAAGGAAACGTTTTTTTCAGGGACCTGGTGTGGAAAGCAAATGCAAGACTGCTCAGCCTGAGTCTGTGCAAAGGCAACCTGAAGGGACCGAGCCAGAAGAGTCTCAAACAGCACTCACTCTTCGGACCTGGGAAATGCATCCCAGCAGTACTCACCAGCTGCCTGGGGAAACTTAGCGCCTCATGCTTGGTGTGGCAATTTGGAGACAATTTTACAGGTACAATATAATGGAAACCTTTAGATTTTCATGCCTGCCCAGGGAGGTGAGAGGGGCTGACAAGGGAGGGCGTTTGGGTGCCTGGTTGTTTGCTCCGTTCCCAAGTGCACATTCAGTGTGCCCAGATGTTTTTGTCTTTTACAATGACCTTTCCCCTGCTAAGCACTGCACTTTACAAGAAGTAAATCTCAGATTTATTGAACACGTACATCATCTACTGCTGCTGCAATATGAGCCAGGGCCACCATGCTCAGTCCCACAGCAAGCGATGGAAGCAAGAAGAGATTGCTCCTGTGACCCCCCTCACCTTTTTGTTTTCTGAAGCTTCCTGAGTTAGTCCCCTGCGTGAGGCTGCTGTCTATCACTACAGGAGTGGGATGGAGGCCAAGGAGGCTACGACCTTATGTTTTAGTCTGAACAGAGAGATGGAAGAGATGGATTATTCTACAGGAAAGCTCTCTCCGGGCACACAATTATTTGATAACCATCTACTTTGGGAGATGAAACTTGGAAGGAGGACCATGCAAAACTGTGTTGGCACTAGGAAGCTGCATTATCCCTTTAAAAACAAGGACTAAAATGCAAGAAAAATGATACAAAAAGCAGCAGAACAGCATGGCACTTTAACTCGTGCTGAGCTCAGGAGAGGGAGCAGGAAGGGGTCAGTCCTGCTGGTCATGCTAGCATGTGAAATTTGGTAAAAATTATTCCTGCTGATTTAAGACTAATCAGGTCTGTGAACAGCTGGACTAATTCAGCCTCTTCCCGTGCCTCATGGCTGGATTCCTTCATGTACATAAGAAGCAAAACCCAAGTGAAACCTCTGCATCCACCCTTCTCTCATGGGCCCCGGTGCCTAACACACAGGTAGAGGTCACACTGCAGCCTTGTGCCCCAGGGAAGGTTTTACTGGGGCCTCTTTGAGCCGCCCGTCCTGGCTTTGCTTGGGAAATCTGCAGGAACTTAACACCTTTGAGGTGGCTGCCCCTCTGCCAAGCATGACCAAAGGTGCAGTTTGGTAGGGGCCAGGCACACAAGCACATGGACAATGTACCCCTGAGCACTGGAGGAACCGGAGCAGGTCACGGCTCAGCCCTCCTCGCACGTGCTGGCTCACATGCGCTTACCAGCAGTGGAAGGACTTGGCAGACACTGGTGTTACGGGACAGCCCCAACACAGTGCCTGGATGTTCTCCTGAGAGCACCAGCACACTCAAAGGGGTTTCAGAAATGTGTAACCTAATCTGTGCCTGGGAAGGAAAACATCATCAGTCTTATCTTACAGATGAGAGAATGACACGAGGAAAATAAATACTGTAAAGATGTAGGACTCGGTGGCAGAGCTGGAACGAGAACCGAGGTAGATTCACTCTTGCACTCCCTCTGGCAGACACCTCCCCACGCCAGTCCCTGAGAGCTTCTCTGATTTCTAGTTTCTAAACACACTGTAAACAACTGCAAATACCTGTAACCCTTTCCTGACACCACTTCCCCAGAAGTGATATAGATAATATCCACCCATTCAGGTGGGACATCAGGCAAATCGTACCAGCACAGGGCCCAGAGAAGGTTGTTGTGCCACTGGAAGAAGCCAGGCATGTCATGAAACACTTGCTGAAAAGGCCAGCCAGTCAGTCCCCTGTGTGTTGTTGCTGTTGATGCTGGATATGATTTTTCCATGTGTTCTCCTTCAAGGCTGAATTTTTATTAGGCTGACTGCCACTTTATCATCCACTTCTACTCCCAGTGACTTCAAAGGGCCAGAGAGGAAGGTGAGATGAGCTTTTGCTGCCAGCCCTCCCTTCGTGCAGGAGGAAGACTTGAGCTGCTCCAGCTGCAGGCGCCAGCACCAGGAGCGGTCCCAGCTGCCTGGGGCAATCCAGGGTGCCCGAGGTTTTCTGCTCCCTGTATTTTGGCACAGAAAGCCACGCAGCATGACCTTGGCACAGGACACGACATGAATGCTAAACAAGGCATGAAAGGTGTGTGTGTGCATGCTATGGGATTTCCATCCAGCCGCTATCTGCTGGTTCTGCAAATACATACAGAGCAAGAGCTATGTGGTACCCCTTTCCATGTGAGCACAGAAAGCAAGTCCTTCTCTATGTAACTTTGTTAATTTGTTTGTAACATCAGAGAATGAAGGAGGACTAGAACTATTTTGCCAGCAGTTCCTGTACAGACATTAGGATAGCCTTTTAAATTGAGAAAACCAAGCTATTTCTAGGTTTAAATGAAGCACCAAGAGGCAAGCCACTCACCCTTCCTGACACAACCTCTCCCTTCTGAGAGAGGTGCTTTCTGAAGGCTGATCCTTCACAAATGGTGGTGCTACGTTAACAGTTTCCATCCTCCCTAACTGTAAATACTGAAGGCCAAGTGCTGTTTTTCATATAAACATAACCATGATGAAACCAGGAAGGTAACCAGGAGGGCAAAACATGAACATGCACACTTACACCATTGATCTGGGCTTTCTGCCTTGCCTGAAACACAAAAGACACCCCTCTCCAGACCTCAGTGAAGGCTGAATACACACTCATAATCTAATGGAGAGATAAACAGAGGATTTAGGGCTGGATCTGAACACATATGGCAAGTTCTACTGAAATGGTATTTCAGGCATCTGAGTTACAACCTTTGCAATAATACAGGTCCTGTTAGAGCAGGACCTTCTCTCAAGCAACTTACCCACTCTAACCCACATTTATCCAAGTTTCACAGGTTACCTTCTGAATTAAATCACTTTGAAAACATGGGTCAAAGTTGTTTCATAGCTTTACTCTCTCAGTAATGTGCAACATGAACATAATAGTGTTATTGAGAAGTCAAAAATAACTTAACACAATAGCTATATAAGATTCTCCAATGGTCAAACTTTCAGCAATTACTTTTTGTTAAGTTCAGAAAATTAGCATATTTGTTAATCAAATTAATTTAAAAAGTAGCTTTTCAAAATAAAAGCAATGCTTTAAATAAATATAGTCTTTTTTATAACCATAAAACACTTAGTCCTGTTAAAGGTAACACAAATACTACACTCAAGCACAGTACTTAAACGATTGAAATGAATGTTGTGAGCATACATGAGCTGGACACTGGGAGGGACGAGGATGCATTTCTTCGTGACATTTTCCGTTTCCTTTTTACAGCAGCACAAAGAGGCATCTAATTCCCAGAACTACCCTAAACATATGACATGTGTCAGGATATTTGCAACTGCTGCACAAAAATGCTGGTACCCTGTTTTTTTCCCCAAGCTATTTCTCTACACTACATCTGTAGCAGTTCTGCAGCCTTGCTTCAAATTTCTAGCACAGCATGATTCTTAACCACAACAATGTAAAGCCAGATCCTGCTTGCTTCATCCAACTGGCTTCAACATCTAAGCAGAAGGCGGTAAGCAAGATCTGACCTCTCACACCTCTTGCAGTAAAGCTCACAGTTTGTGAAATCTGTAAAACCTTCCTTCCAATACTGGCACCCCTGGGTGTTTCAGAATGGCCTGAAGCTCACCTTCAGAGTTCATGATCACCAAAGGATATTCACAGCTCTCCTCCTAACTACAGGGCTGACTGGCTATGTTCATTACTACATGAGTTAATGCCTATCAGCAATGACTGTAACTGTCCCGCAGATCTACAAGGTAGCAATGATTTACTGGAATGAAATAAATCAGCTAGTTCTTATGTTAGTACGTGCTAACTGGGTGTATCCTGAAGAGCTCTTTGCTAAAATCCAGTGAAATATACACCTCAAATCTAATCATAATCTATCCAGCAACTCTGACCATTTAATATCTTGTTTACTTGGTTTGAATTGTTCATTAAAAATCACGTTCAGGATCTGCAGCAAACCACTGGTTTTGCCCTCACAAAAACAGCTGTCGGCGACATTCGTTGTTGTATTTTCTTTGTTTGTTTAAACAGCGTAACAGTAATGTAACCTATAAGTTAAATGATAAAAGCTGGAGAGTAAAATAAAGCACAAAACTGATACAAGTACTTTCTATTTGTTTTGATCTTCAGAATGAACAGGCCTATTCAAAGATGACAAAGGAATAAATTAGCAAATGGCTAATGTAATGCATGAAAGGGCGTCTACAGGATTTGCATGTGCGCACACACACACATGCACTTGCATACAGACAGCTTGGCTTCATTAGAAATCTCACTACCAGAGTTTAACTTAGATAAATTAACTGCATTAAAATACTGACATTGTGAAGATTTTAATACTATCAACACCCTGCAGAGGGCATTCCTGTGTGAATTTTTAAATGCTTTAAAAAAATAGTTTAGAGTTATTGAAATCTGTGACAAATGTGACAGCTCTGCCTCGCCTCACAGCCTCCCGTTCTCATCTCCGGCATCCTTCTCCTGTATTGCCTCCAGGCACCGTTTTGACTTGGCATCCGCCTGCCCACTTCCAGTTTTGCTCAGTCCGCACGACAGGCACGCCAGCTGGATCTGCTTCATGTTCTCCAGGGCTTCGTTCTTGGCGTTCTTCAGGAGGTCTCCTTGGCCCTGAGGATGCAGACAGACACGCAGGAGACAGTCAGGGATCGCACACATCGCTCGGGACCGAAAGCGGCAATACTGCTCTCGTGTGTCTGCCATACCGTTCGGTGCCATGGACCAGGTCCAAGGTCCTGCCTCAAATCCCCTCTGCCGCCCGTGAACGCCAGCCTCTGGGGAAGGGACTGAAGCCCCTTCGGCAGCCCGGCACCCAGCTCAGCGAGGAAGGCGGCAGCTAGCACAGTGGGACAGGCACCAAGACCCCCCCCCACTTCCAAGTCACCCCCGGGAGGTAATCTGGGCCTGGCCTTCAGGAGCCCGCAGGGGAAGGCGTTTGCTCTTTCACAGTCAACAGTGAGCGCCTGCCAGGGACGAGACAGCAATGGCACACGGTAACCCCCTCCCTGTGCCACTGCTCCGTCCTTGCGCCCTGGCATCAGATCCCACGTGGCAATGGCTGTGTGTCCCCAGCCGGGGGTCCCTTATGAGCTGCGAGACCCTGGTTACCCACCCCTCCTTGCCCCTGGATTTGCTACCCAGCCTCGGCCCTCCTTTAGCAGAGGCAGGCCAAGCTGCGCACCTGTATGAAACTGTATTGGGTCTGGCTGAGATGGAGTTAGTACTCCCTATAGCAGCCCTCATAGCACTGTGCTCTGCAGCTCTGTAGCTAGAAAGGTGTTGATAACACACCAGTGTTTTGGCTACTGCTGAGCAGCGCTGGCACAGCATCAAGGCTGTCTCTCCAACATTTTTGCCCTCCCCTCAATGGCAGGCTGGGGCAGGGCAAGATCTTGGGACGGGACACAACCAGGACAGCTGACCTAAACTAACCAAACAGATATTCCATACCATATGACGTCAGCTCAGATATAAAAGCTAAGTGAAGGGAGACGGGGGTGGGGACATTTTTGTCTTCCGGAGCAAGCACTACGCGTACTGGAGCCCTGCTTCCCAGGAAGTGGCCAGACATCGCCTGCTGATGGGAAGTAGAGAGTAACATCATTTGTTTTTTTCTTTGCTTTCGCGCGCAACCTTTGCTATCGTCTTATTAAACTGCCCTTATCTTGACCCACGAGCCTTTCGTTATATTTTTCTCTCCCCCGTCCAGCTGAGAAGGGGGAGTGATAGAGCGGCTTTGGTGGGCACCTGGTATCCAGCCAGGGTCAACCCACCACAGAAACACAACAACCTGTAGCGCTACAGTGAATCCACCTGAACCATTTTGTTCGGGACCTTCGGGCAGGCGAATAGGAATGAGAGACTTCATGAGAAAACGCCTGCTTCTGCATCTTCTCAGAGTGCGTAAAGGTGAGGCGACCAACAGGATGTCAGTCCAATTTGTAGCTATCAGGAAAAACGTGTTACATGAAATTTGTATTAAGGAGTTGGTGTTCAGAAATGCCAAAATGAATATTTATGCAATATTGATATCTCAAGTGCTGCAAAGTGACAAGATTCTGGTGCTAGAGGATGCAAATAAATAAAAGCCTGGAGTTGCATCTGGTTATTAACATTCAGTATCACTAAGAACTTGAGCTGCTCTTCTCCAAATGTCACCCAAAGTACAGTTTAAAGTACACCACCCACTGCAGCTGGTTATACGCATATTCAGAAGGAATACCTCTGCTGACTGAAATGTCACATTCGCATCCCTGCAACCTAACCTGACCTCCTGCAAACCACAGATGCTTTGCGGGGTCTCTGAGGAGACAACAGATGTTACAGCAGGACCTGGGGCACACCGGAGAGGCAACTGATCACCGAACCTCCTTCGGTTTTCAGAACAAACCAGTTGTGTTGGACGAGTCACGGCACAACACCTTCCAGCAGTGGGAGCATCTCTCTGCTCTCCCTTTCCCCAGAGCTAAGCGGAAGGATTTATCCCACACCGATGAGCACAGTTCCCTTTTCACCAGCGCCTGGCACTGGACTTGCACCGCCTGAGCCCATGTAAACAACGTTCACAACGAAGAAACAATGGTGGCTTGCACGTCCCACTACACTGGTAAACACCACGTGGGAAAGCACGTCATCCAAGGACGGCAGCCCGCGCCCGAGAACGTGATTGCTTCATCTCCTGGTGACATGAATTTGTCCCTGCTGAACAATGCAAACAGCTACCCAGATGCTGGGAATCCAAGTCAGTGCGAGAATAACAAAAAATACTGGGACTGCATGAGCAGCTCTGTGCTATTTGGTATGAAGCACATTTGAAGAGATTTGTATCTCGGCAGCATGACAGTTACGGGAATAAACAGACAAGTAGCTTGGGATCCAGCAAACAGACATGGTTTGAAAAACAAAACAAGAATAATTCACACAGCACATATTTCACATAGCTGTGATCTTGCTTTTAGGACAGAGGTTGAGCTTATGGTTAAAGACAGTAGGCAGAAATCCAGGAGCCCCGTAGATGCCTTGAGCACATGGTATGCCCCCATCTCCCTCCCTGTCTGCAAATGGCACAGGAATCATGCCGGTGCTGTAGTGACAGGGACAAGACACTGCAGCATAAGCAAAGAGATCCAACAGCAGTATCATTAATAACGTGATAATGTTATCAAAAAGGGTGGTAGATTCTTCAATATACAAATGCAGTTTTCAATAGTTTGGTTTTAGGATGAAATAGACCCTGCTGCAGTGGGGCTGCTGCTGTTTCTTATCATACACATGGGATTGAAGACACCAAAGGCTGCACCAACAAGCAGACAAAATTGGTGTGATGATGCTTTGCAGCCTTAACCTCTCTAAGTCAAAACCTGGCACTATGTATTCTTGCACGAGAACACAAAAATCCCCCTAGCACAAGAAGCAACTCGAAGTAGACAGCCCTAGAGCACCAAGAACAACTAAGCCCAAAACCTGGGAGAGCCAGTGCAACAGAGAGGTAAAATGATGACGATGAAGCGCCAGTACCCTGAAACACCTGGTGTCCCCTTAGTTGGGGTGTCTGTGGCAAGACTGCCAGAAGTCTGTCCTCTGCTGTGGCATGGCCGGCATCTCCCCGGGCAGTGGGAGCACTCACCCACACCGTGCACAGAGGAGGATTTCCCGTCATGCAGCAGCACAAGACGGATACAGCTCCATAAGCTGACACAAAAAGAGCTTCAGCTGAGTCCACGTTGCCTTCTTCCTATCTCCTCTTCCTTCTCGGGGTAAGGGCAAAGCATGGAAATCTTTCTCAGGGTGGCCCACAAACTGCGTCTTTGCCTAGCAACTCTCTGAGACACTCATTTAAGGGAAGCTACTTGGGATTTGATAAACCCCCGCTCAGAGGACGGCAGCCCGAGTCTGCCCTGCCGAGACTCGTATCTGAATTCCCCAGAAACCAAGGGACTTCACACCCCGTGTGACAGTGCTGAGCCACCCGCTCTCCCTTATGCATATTCTGATTTCACATTTAACTAACCAGGCAATTCAGATTACAGATTTCGTCTGAGGCAATGCACAAACATGTCTTCAGGTTCCAAGAAGAAAAACACTCCTCCTGAGCATACTTCCAATATTTTGAAGACATTCTTATTTTACAGTGATCTAAAAACAGAAATGGATTTATCAAAATAGTAAAATTCCATTCATGTACAGAGCAATTGATTTATGTCTTAGTCCCCTTGTATTTTTTATTTTGAAACAGCTGGTTCATTTGAGCAAGCTGAAAGAGCAAAAATGATTTTGAATCATCTGTCACAAGAAAATTAACGACAAACCAGACCCCTCTGACAGAGCTGTCATAATTCTAGAGGCACCGTAAAAAAAATAATCTGTGGGCATGCTCTGTTTGAAAAGCCATCTGTCTGCTTTGAAAAACTGGCTGTGAGCATAATCCACTTATGAAAAATGTCAGCAAAATTGTGTCAACACCATAACGAACTAAATACTGGATAGAAGCTGGAGTAAACTTTAAAAGTACAATTGCATTGAAACAACCCTCATAAATCAGTCATTGTGATCATCTCCATGCACAGAACAATCCTCTTTGCCCTTACAAACAAAGCATCTCTCTTCCAGACAAAGAGAGATCACAATGGTCCACTTTGGCATCTATCCATCTATCTCCCTTCTGCTATTGATATCACCAACTTTCCTGAAAAAAAAAAAAAACTTGTGAGAAAGGTTAAACTCAGCATTTGGCAGGACGCTAAATTAAGCCAGAAGAGATTAATCGAGTGTTCTACTTGAAAAACTGATCGAGGGGGCTGTTTTTATTTAGAGTTAGGGAATATTAAATGTCAGGTTTCATACACCTAACTACAACTAACCACAGAGCCTCAGCATGAATTAACATTACAGTACAAATAATGCAGCTTGTCAAGCAGCTGTAAGATTATAAGCCTTTACCTTGACAGGTTAATACTACTTAGAAAACAAGGATAATCTGACATGGCTTTAAATATTGCTCAGTTTCAGTGACAACCCATGAAAGGCTTTAAGAAGCATAAGTAGTTCTAGACAGACACTGGAAATGGCCACAGATGGGATGAATTCTGTACGTTGTTTTTTATAATTTAATTTTTTTGCCAAATAAAATTCCTAAGTTTTTATGAGTCAAGACGACAGCTCATTATATCCAACAACAACCCAGACTCTGAGGTTGTGGGAACGAGAGAAGAAGGTGAGTTAGGTAAGTGGTACCATTTTGTGTTTGACTCCACAGTAATTTATTTTTTTTTTTTTTACGCATTGCATGTATATTTCTACATAAATATATATATATATGGGCATGTGTATGTACATTAATAATGTTAATAATGTTAATAACTACTATTTCCATTCCTATGCTTTCTAGGAAACACCCTGCAACATGTAGGTCACGAGGCACTGCTAGTTCCGGGCACCCACCAGGACTGGGCACGCCGGCTATCGCACAGGCAGGACCCAAAGCCCCCGTGTTGGCAGCTGCCTGCACCAGCATCAGGGGGTTGCAGGAGGACCCTGAAGTCCACCACTCGGCCTGTGCAGAAGTGAACTGCGCTGCCAAGTTACCCCACACGAGCATCTTGCTTTACTACTGGCAAAGTGGAAAATCCCGTTTTAAGCAATAGGTCCTTCCCGGCATTCAAAACCAGCCATGTTTTCAGGGAGGCTGAAACAGTGGCTGCAAAGGCCATTTTGTAATCTGCTGCTTGCTAAAGCAGACGTTTGCTTATCTCCTGGCAGACACGTTCTCTGACAGCACATTATGGGAGCTTTCCTCTGCGCTCCTCAAGGGCTGAGTAAACAAACAATAAATAACAGAGGTCTTACCACCTATGCCACTCACACTCATGATATTACTGTTATTTTTTAACTTTTTCTCAAAGAAACAAGCTCTTACATTATTATTTATTCACAAAGTAAAATCTCCAGAGGCCGCCAGTGGAGATCCAGACACGGCCAAATAAAACAACCGCAAGCACTGTATTACTCCACATTTCAGAGGTAACATGCATAAGGTAATGGCACCGATAGTCTGTGCCAAGGGACTCAGAAAGCAGAAATGCTGGAGAGCTGCTGTGATATTGGGATACTCTGTGTGGAGGCGGCATTTACCACAAGGGGTGCATTTTCGATGTGTCATAGCGTGACTTAAATTGTGTTTAATATTAATAAGGAAGCACACAATTAAATGATCACACATGGCTTTGAAAATGTAATCCTGAGGAGGAAATCATTAATGAAGTGATTAGACTGCTATGATAAACTTATTACAAAAGCAGATATTTTTTCATGCCTCCTTCAAAGTTAAATGTGGGAACAATTGATATGAATTTGATTATGATCCATCCACATTTCAGAACACAGTACTCCAAAAAACACAGTGTATTTCTGTATCAATGCAGACTTTAAAACCCTACCCTTTTCATTATTACTGCATATAGTTTGTCAAAAGCTTTGCTTTATTCTCTGTGATAGAGATCATAGTGTACATGTTAGTATGAAAAATTACTGTACACAAAGATTTTACACAAAGCATATAATCACTTCTCACACAGTGAAAAATAAAGGATTGCAAAAATGAGTCACCCCACAGGAAAAGCATGGGCCAAACGTTACTTGCTGATTTATTTTAAACCCTTGCATAGCAGAAATTCACTTCCTGTCAGGAAAATAAAAAGGCCACGAATATAAAAGGTGGCACGTAAATGGCACTCCTTGTGCTACTGGTGTATCATTTAAGGTCTGGGTTTTGGGGGTAGCTTCCCACACACCCAGTGCTGAACCAAATGCAAGAACTTGCTTCTACCTGGCTGAAACCAGCGACAGTTTTGCCACTGAGTGAATCTGGCAATCCCACCAAGTCCTCACTGGGGCCTGAGTCGCTGAGTTTCTCAGTATTTGCTAGTAATTTCAGACGTCAAACTGAGCTTCTCATTTTGGTGTATCAGCATGTTACTGACAGCCAGGGACCTTCTCTCCCATTTCCCAAAGCAGGATCTAGCAAAAATTTGCAAGAAGGAAACAGAGCTGAGAATCAATTATATCACACAGAGAACAGATCTGAGATGTATGAAAAAGAAAACATCCACCCAGGGAAAGGCAGTCACCATTATATGAAGTGTTAAATCTCTGTAAGCAAGAGCAGGAAAGAGAAACTATTGTGGAAGAGATTGTCATGTGCAGCTTTCACACAAGGTTATGTGATAAAAACAAGGTGAACGTGAGTTTTTAGATGAGCGTTAAAATTGAATCAAAGGTTGTGCCAAGCAATGAGGTCAGAATCTCTAGGGCTGATCTGCACAACGCATCGTAGCCGTCAGCTGGGACACCTAGGACAGCAAGGATGAGGAAGAAGACAGAGAGGAGGAGGAGGAGGAATAGTTAACAGGAACAATCACCCAGTATTTCTGCATCTAACCTAGATTACTCCTCACTTCATCATTTCTCTGTTTATTTCATGAACAAGCTGTATGGATGCTGGCTCCAGGCTTTCCTGCCTGTCTCGCATTACACAGGGGGCTGAGCAGGTTCAGAGAGCAGAAAGAAACTCAAGCTCGTTTCCCCAAGAAAGACACCAGGAGCGCAGAACCGACCTTGGCTGCACTGTATTTCCCAACTGTTTTACTACTTACGCAGGGAAAAAAATCCTGTTCGCACCTGGTATTTGCACGAGTCTTAGAAATGAAACCACCCCTGCAAGCAACACTGGCAGCCTTGAGGGCACTCACCAACTTGCCAAGATGCACAGCCCTAAGGTGATACATCCCAGCCAGCAGCCTCCTGCCAGCAAGGACCTGCCTTAAGGACAACTGCTGGGTGAAGAGCTAAGGCGTAACCACCTCTGCAAATACCATTTACAAAGCACAGTCTCTTTTCCAGTGTAGTCAGTTTTAAGAGCAAGAGAACAACCCCAGCATTACTCCAGGTGGTTGGTAAAATTCACATGCAACTCCAAAGCAACATGGCGAGGAGCCCCCTGTGCAAAAGCAGAAGGGGCTCTCAGCAGTTCAAAGGAAAGCTGGCAGGAATCTGGATTATGGCCCCTCCACAGAGCCCATTCAGCCCTGGCTTGCCCTGAGCATCCAGCAGGTTCCAGTATATTAGTCCAGTCCTCTGCAAGGCACAGATCTCTGCAACCACAGTAGGTGTTCAGATACCATAGCAAAAGGACACAGAAGTAGTTAATAAAAATGAATAAATAAATGATAATAAATAGAGCAAATAAATAATGAAGTAAAGTAAGATTCAGAATGGCCCTAACTTGTAATACAAATCAAATCTTAACCTCACTCATGGCTCTAGTGTGATTTCTCATCGCGACCACAGGCTGGACAACTCTGTTAACACACCCAACGGTTTACCTGCAGACGGGTAATCTGAAAGACATAGACTTGCTCGAGTGGGTCCAGAGGTGGGCCACAAAGCTGATGAGGGGGCTGGAGCACCTACCCTATGAGGACAGGCTGAGACACTTGAGCTTGTTTAACCTGGAAAAAGGAAGGATCTGGCAAGACCTTACAGCAGCCTACCAGTACTTAAAGGGGGCCTACTGGAAAGATGGGGAGGGACTCTTTATCAGGGAGTGTAGTGGTAGGACGTGGGGTAATGGTTTTGCTAAAATGTTAAGTGTGGTGTGTTAAGAACAATATCCAGGTTACCAGAAAAACAGTTCCATCTGATTTTAACTACTTATATTTAAACTCCCAAACTAGACCAATCTGCCAGTTGTTCATTATTAGGCTGTCCCACGCAAAACCCAAAACTTTTAAACTGATTTCATTTGCCATTTAGGTCTTACCCCAAAAGTCTGCATTGGAGAGGATGATTAAACAGGGATCTACAGAGGTGTTTTGCATTAGCCTGGTTATTTTTCTAGGAGGCTAGTGACAGTTCATTGCCCAGCCAAGCAGTCAATCCCAGAGCACAAGGCAGTAACGTGAGCGGTTGGGAAAAGGGAACGCTGGCTGCCTCTGCCGGTGTGGCACTCCCTTGAAAAACAGCTGTAGCATTTTTTGCCTTCCTTCCCAGCTGCTGGAAAGGTGCAGTTAAAAATCTAAGTGGCTGTGCTGGATACCGAAAGACAGGCCCCTCAGCACCACGCCGGGCTAGGTTCTCTGGTTTACTACAAAACTGCTAGCACACCTCTTGTATGTTCCCAAATCGTGTGACACAGCCGAACCCAGACCTTGAGGGCAGCCTGGGAGGTGGAAATGAACAAAACACTCCTGTCATAGAAGGAGAACCTCAAAAACATCATGCAACTAGCAAAGAAACAAATACTTAGAAAACCTTCTGGTTCTGGCTGCTGGCCTTGCCCGCGTGAGTATATCACTGCCTTGTGCAGCCATGGCAACTTAGGAAAGAGGGTCTGTATTTGTAATTCTCTTACAGGATTTACCTAATGAAATAAACGCGAAGGACATAGATGGCCAGCTTGTTCTCTGAAACATAGTCAAGTGTCCTCCCAAACCTTACTGGCCCTAGACCAAAGCCTGAGAAGGAATTAACATCAAGCATTTGCTTGAATACCCGAGTGGCAAAAGCACTCATGCTATAGCATTCCCTATTGATCTTTAAACAGAGCTCTCCACTGAAATCCATGGCCTCTTGCAAATCAATTGCACTGTATGGCTACTAATCTATTCCTTCAAGAAGGCATTTTACATGCAAAAAGAGTGGGCTTTTATTTTCATTTTTTTAAAAAATGCCTCTTGCTTGTCTCTCATCTGAGCGTTTAAATTAAATTACCTTATATCAGGCTGTCAAAAGCAATGAATGTGAACATCCACTGCCTGTAACTGCGTTGCAGCAGGAATTTGCTTTCACAAATAATGCCATTAATTTGATGTTAGCCATGTGCTGAGCAGTTCAGCTGCTTGTGTGTCTCTCGGGCGCTACATCTAGCAGACAGTTTGCAAGCACAGCCACAAATGTATGGACTCTCGCCGTCAACCCCTCCATGCTAGGAGTCTGCCTTTTTTCTGGTGTTTGATATGTTTGAAATCAAAGGGTTGGATGAGAGCCCAGGAGTGCACAATCAATACTAAGAAAACCCCACATCACTGAAGAATTTGGGGTACTATTTATTTTTGATACACAGCCACGAGATGGAAATCAAAGCTCTATGTCCAGGCATTTATTTCTTAGTCCTCCTTTGGTCACAAAACCCAATTCCCCACATGTACCAGCACCAGCTGGTAACTCCAGTAAAGTTCAGAGAGTCCCAGAAAAACAAAACAAAGGGAAGAAAAATGAGGTAGAAAGTGCAGAATTTTCTTGCATTTAATTTTTCTGAGTAAAAGGACCAGCTGCAGGAGAAGATATGTTTTGCAGCTAACAAAACACCTGTGCAACGCAACCCCAGAGCGTAACACTTGGCTGGGAATAGCTGGCACCTCCCTGCTCCCTGGTGCCCTCTGCGGTGACTCACAGCCGCCCAGGCTGCAAGCCACAGAGTTAATGTCAAAATCATGTCCTTCATCACCGAGTGTTGACAGCAAAATGACCCTTCAATTCCAGTTTTCAATGGAAAGGGTGTACTGACCATCTCTGAGCTGATTCTGTTTTGACTGAAGACAACAGGCACCTGTGCTGGTTTGGGGTTTTTTTGGGGGGGGAGGAGTGTTAGAGGAGGTGTAGCACAAACACTTACTGCTCTCCTTAGACTACTGCTTAGGAAAAAATAATACCTGAAGCTGTGCTTAATGCTAACTGAAATAAATAAATTAAGATGAAATGAAATTACGCCAGCCAGGGCACAGCATTTCTGGACAGGTAACAGAGCATACTCATGCTTTGCTTGTTCCTGCGCCCAGCTCCTTACGCTCTCCTTGTCTCTGAGTCTGGCACAAACACTAATTTCTTAACAACTATACAGTTTGCAAATCCTCCTGCTTCAGTAGTGGCTGGCAAACATCACCAGCTGACTGGGACACAGGAATCTGCAGAAACCACCTGGGTTCCCCGTTCCTGCTCCCCCAGAGGGGATATGACACCCCTCTGGTTAGGCTGCTCTCCTCCTTTCATTCGAGGTGCTGCGGGCAGTCAGTTTCTAACCTGTTCACAAACAGCACAGACCACAAAAACTTTATGCTGAAGCAGAAAGCTTTATGCCGAGACCTTTGAATCGATGGGCGGAGGCCAACTGTATGAGGTTCAACAAGGCCAAGTGCCGGGTCCTGCACTTGGATCACAACAACCTCATGCAGCACTACAGGCTTGGGGAAGGAAGAGTGGCTGGAAAGCTGCCCAGCAGAAGACCTGGGGGTGCTGGTTGGCAGCCGGCTGAATATGAGCCAGCAGCATGCCCAGGTGGCCAAGAAGGCCAATGGCATCCTGGCCTGTATTGGAAATGGTGTGGCCAGCAGGAGCAGGGAGGTGATTGTCTCCCTGTACTCGGCACTGGTGAGGCCGCACCTCGAGTACGGTGTTCGGTTTTGGGCCCCTCACTACAGGAAAGACATCGAGGTGCTGGAGCGTGTTCAGCGGAGGGCAACCAAGCTGATGAGGGGCCTGGAGCACAAGTCTTGTGAGGAGTGGCTGAGGGAACTGCGGCTGTTTAGTCTAGAAAAGAGGAGGCTGAGGGGAAAACTTATTGCTCTCTACAACTACCTCAAAGGAGGTTGTAGTAAGGTGGGTGTCAGTCTCTTTTTCCAAGTAACAAGCGATAGGACAAGAGGAAATGGCCTCAAGTTGTGCCAGGGGAGGTTTAGATTGGATTTTAGGAAAAATTTCTTCACTGGAAAGGTTGTCAAGCATTGGAACAGGCTGCCCAGGGAAGTGGTGGAGTCACCATCCCTGGAGGTATTCAAAAAGCGAGTGGACAGGGTACTTCAGGACCTGGTTTAGTGGGCATGGATGATGGTTGGACTCAATAGTCTTGAAGGTCTTTTCCAACCTAAATGATTCTATGATTCAAAAACTCCAAATCACATGGAAGGTTAAGTGAAGAAATTAAAAAATAACACAAAATGTTATCTAACTGCTAGGAGGGAACAGGTTTTTAGGAGATTCCTAAGCAAATGCTCTGATCCACCTTGTCCCTGTCAGCTGGGACATCCCTGTCCAGGGACCAGCCCTGTCATCCTGGTCCCCTGCAGTCAAAGGCAGATTTGCTGCTGAGACTGGCCAGTGAGCTTGGTAAAAGCAGAGCTGAGCCACCTTCTCTGTTCACATTCCCCCAGCCAGAGGTCAAAGGTGCTCCTGTGGGCACAGTGGCCATGGGCCCCACATGCTAACAGGACTTGCTTCCCTTGGGAGAATCCCAGCCTCACCTTCCCAGCGCAGATGTGAAACCAAGTTCAAACAGGAGCTGGTATGGTTATTTTTGTAAGCAGCACACTGACCCAGCAGGAAGAGAGCTACCAAAACAAAGTGGCTGGGAGGGGACAAGAAAATCAGGAGGGGTCAGAAACAGGCATGGCTGGATGTGAGGACCCTCTGTGAAGGATGGGAACAGAGACACAAAGCAAACTGAGTGACCCAGGCACAAAAATAAGCCGTGCAGGATAGGGACTGTAGTATGCATTTACACATTAATTGCCCCCAAATGTCAACAAGGGAAACTGAACAAGCATAATTTCTAACCTGTTATGATGCCACGCCATAGAAAATAAGAGGCTTTTCAGCAAAATTGAGCTCAGTTTTTAAGCCTGATACAGAGGGCTGCAGTAATACCTCCACAGTTACTGACCACCGAGCCACCCTCTGAAGGAAACTCTCCTTCTCCTGATGCTGCTGGCTCCAGTCTCAGCCCATTCATCCCAGACTGCTAAATTAGGCCCCTCAGGCTGAGCTGTGCAACTCCCACCACATTTGTTGCCGTTTGAAAAGGTAAAAAAAAATGTTGGGTGCTTTTCAGTGCCTTCATGTGGCTCACTTCCTCCCCACTGCTAGGTACACCAGCATTGCCAGGTCGCTGGTGTGATGGAGCAGGAGCCCAGGCGACACTGAGTGAGAACACGCAGAGCACTTAAATTGCAATTATCGTCACTCCTGCTCTGTCAATTCAGAGTAATCACAGCATATCAGCAAGGCTCCTCTTGCTAATATGGGACTTATGTCTGATCCATAACACAGAGGATGTTGGAGAAAAAAGCTACTATATGGCCTTTTTAACGTACTCCTCCAAGTCTGACTGTTACGTCTTTTTAGTCTGCTCTCTCACACACATAGCCTGTCTGAGATAAGCAATGCCATCTTTTTGTGATCTAAAAATAAACAGCAGCTACCACAGCAACAGAATCCCTGGTTTTGTCTCAGCTTTTCTCCCCAAATGGATCCCACCTGTACCTGGGGAAATGACCCATAAGAAAGGGTCCTTTAGCTCCTGCAGGGTTTGTGACGTTGCGCTTGATTTCATTTGACCCAGGTAAAAGACAACCGTAGCTGTCAAGGATACAACATACAAGATCGCAGTTTCCCAATCCGTTGTTCATACAGTAAAGCTTACTTCCACCCACAAGCACTTGGGCCTCTGATTTCTCTGATTTCCCTAGCTCCTGTGCAAGTTTTTGGGAATGCCTGCCACATTTAGAGCTTATAGGATCTACCAGGGTTGCTGGGGAAGAATAACTGCAAAGCAAATGTCTGGTCTCACTGAACACCTACAACTTTCACTTAACGCAGTTTTTAACTTTTGACTTACTATCCAAGCCCTCCCTACAGATTCATATTGCCAATAATCATATATGTTAATACAGAAGTCTTTACTCCACAGCCCTCTACTGCTGGTGGCTCCAGACTACAAAAGTGAATCAATACCACCAATGAGTTAAAAAGCATTTTACTTTAACCACAGCCCTCAGAATATGTTAGCCATGTGGATGAACATTTTCTATTTTCAATGTCAGGAGGCAGTAATGGAAGCTGGACTGGCACAGTGAAACGGGGAAGGTCATGCCAGCAAATCGCTGCCTGCTGTATTCACATTTCAGCTCCTCTGACTCCTGTACTCATGCAAGTGCAGAAGTCAAAGGTCCTGGCTAGCAATGGTATTATGCATATCCTGACACGTGGAGAGAGGATTCCTATCTATGCTAAGGAGGGAGAGGGGGAGGACTCAGCATTCATACAGAGACAGGCTAACCCCTAGCTTCAGCAAAGCACAAAGGCCAGGTATCACTCAATTATAAAGTACGTTACCGGATTAGACTGAGGCCACTGACGGTGCCAGGGAAAACCCAACCTCCATCTCAGCAACCGCAAAGGAGGAAGTTTCAATGGAGCAACTGGCAGCTTTCATCGACTCCTAAACTCCCCCAGGGAATCAGCTTAAATTAGACACCCGTCCCCCCCCAGGGAGCGGGTTTTTGTAGATGCTGGCACGTAAGTCACATAACAAAAGGGGCAGTCAACTTCCCATCATTTATAAGCGCTGGGAAACTGTATGTGATCCGCTGACAGTAGCTGTAATGAGCTCAAAATATACCCCAAAGGTAATTTTTAGAAGACGTTAAACCTCTTGGCACACACCAAAGCTTACATTCAAACATAACGGTTTCAGGCTAGCACCAGTTTACAGCTCCCAGAGAACAGCACAATTCAGATTTAACAATAAGCAAATGCTGGAGAAACAACAATGTACAAGCGATTCTCTCTTAATGTTCCCACCATGTACAAATCAGTACCCCAGCCTCTCCCTGATACTCAACAGCCCTACAAAAATTCAGAAAAAATGACTGTGGGTGAAGGCTTCAGGCAGCAACTCCCTCTTACCGTGTCCCGCATGGACCACCTAGAAATGGAGCCCTTCACTCAGACACATCGTCCCTTGTACAATGTACCCGTGTCTAAATGAACCAGGGAATGTAACAGTGTAGGAATATGTCTGCTCTGGGTAAAAATTCTCCCAAATCCTGCGGGTTACCCTGACTCAGGCAGGGCACTGAGCTGATACACACAAGCTCCACGTTTGGAGGAAAACAAAGGGAGTTTTCTCTACCTGTATTTTGTTAGCCCTAAAAGCACACAGCTCTGCCAGATCTTTACCAGGACACAAGACGCTGATTCACAACGGCATTCGACAGTTTAAAACACAAGGAAGGCAAAACACCCTGGCAGGCACCATCAGTGTCATCTCTACGTGGGCCAGAAGCGGCAATGTGGGCTAGCCGGTGAGGGATAAGATGGGCACAGCAAAAGCACATTCTAGTTTATAAAGTGAATTTTCTAAATAACGGAGTTTAAAATACTAATGAAATTATTTCAAAAGGTAATGTGTCTTTTCAATAATAAATAACCATGCAACTGAATCTCTCTTCTCATATATTATTTAAGGGACATCAGGGATCCTCCAAGTTGCATAAAGAGATAACTAGAGTTTTCTAAGCAATAGTCAGTCCCCAAGTCCAAGAAAAAACATCCATTTTGTGTGTCTCGGCATATGAGAAAGACCGCGCTGCTTAACGGACCACCCTGAAACAACATCAGTAGTGAATGCAAGGGAGCAAAGGAAAAGACCACCGAGGTCTTCAGTGTCACGAATAATCATCCAGGCAAGGCACCATGGGACATTGCCAACCCAGGACGGAAAAGATCTCTCCGAGCCCCTCACTGGTGCCAGGGGTTGGGGCAGGAGCACTTCCCAGAAAGGCTCACACCCCTCCAGCACACTGCCTTGCTGCCTGTGGTAGGGCTGGCAGCTCGGCTTGGCTTGCAACGCAATCTTTAACACCTTACAGAGGCAGCTGCTAATTTTCTTTCTTTCTTTGTTAGTACAGCCATTGACAGATAAAAGCAAGAAATGTGTGAATTTCTGCTGAAACTTATACTTTCATTACAGCCTTTTTAATTCCTCTGAATGAGGTCATGTTATCAGATTGGCACAAACAAGATTCCTAACTTCTATGTCTTCCAGGTTATGTTAATTAACTCCACCGTCGTGTATGGCGGTCTTTGATATCCATGTCTCTGATGAAAATGTCACCATTGCGGGGGGGGGGGGGGGGGGAGGGGGATGGTGGCAGAAGTTGCTGGAGTTCCTACACCACTTGCAGTTGCTGCCTTCACTGTCTCCTCCTCCAAGGCACAGGAAATGATAGCGACCCAGTTTTTACACTCAAGCGATCCTCCTTTAGTGGGGAACTATGTACAAAGATTATTCCATTCAGTCATCTTTCTGCCCCCCTGTCCCGCCCCAGTACTATCCATTTTCCAGCTCAGTTCTGCTCAGGCACACACACGTGCAGCAGTAGCTCCTTTTCCTGAAAAGATGAACACCTTCAAGGAACTTGTAATCCTGCCTGCTGATTTTTTCAAATAACCTCCTCATAGGTGATAATCTTGTTACTGCTCAAAGCAGCATTCAGAGAGCAAACTCTCTTTGTATTTGCACATTATTACTTGAACGTTATGAATTACTTTTCCAGTTGCATAGTCTTTGTACCAGATGACTTACACCCCCGAGAGAAGCTGGCCTTCACACCAACGTGCTAAAATCCCTGCCAGGTTGGTAGAGAAGAGAGATGACAGCAGCGCAGCTGGGGCTCAGGCTGTGATGAGGTCTGCCCCACCAGTGGGAGCACAGGAGTGCCAGATACCACACAGCTAGCCCAGGGTGAAGTTGGCACAATACAGAGCAATAAACTCATGCGAACAGGTAGAGACAGCTTTAGAGTCAGGAGAAGTTTAATCCAGACCAAGGGTGGGGGAGAAGCAGATGCATGGGTAACACAAAGAACGTGGTGGTTCTCCCACTGCTTTAGCATGATTTAGATGATGCACACAATTGGGGTGAAGGGGGAGTTGAGGCTGGGGAGAAGAGGCGGGAAAGATGGAGACAACAGTGAGGCACAGGGGGGTAACTGAGGCAGGACAGCCAACCAAGAAAAGGGCTTCACCGAGCAGCCAGCCTACGCAAGGAGAGAGATAGGCATCTATTTTGGCAGACTAGCGCTATTTAACCATCTTGACAAGCCTCCGTTTGTGAAGCAACACTAAAATCGGTTTTCTACGCACAGCACCTCTGCCTGCCAACCCTCTGCTGGGCTTGAAGCCTGCACTACTGAGGTGGCCTTGGCACAAGGGGCACCAGGCACAGCGACCTCATGTGCTCCTGGCCCTGTCTGCCACCACCATTGCCGCAACGTGATGCACCTCGTCTCATGTGCACGGCCAGCGGCTCGGCATCAGATCCATTACTTTTGACAATTTGTCACAGCACTCAAAATAAAAGGCACATCAGAAGATTGCTTGCCATCTATCTCTGGCTTGTTTTAGTCAAATACAAGGACAATCTTTGTTGGCAACATGGACAGTGGGATTGAGTGCACCCTCAGCAAGTTTGCTGACAACACCAAGCTGTATGGTGTGGTCAACACACTGGAGGGAAGGGATGCCATCCAAAGAGGCCTTGACAGGCTTGAGAGGTGGGCACACCCAAACATCATGAAGTTTAGCAAAGCCAAGTGCAAGGTCCTGCACATGGGTCGGGGCAATCCCAAGCACAAATAGAGGCTGGGCGATGAGTCAGTTGAGAGCAGCCCTGCGGAGAAGGACTTGGGGGTATTAGTGGATGAAAAACACACCAGCAACGTGTGCTCACAGCCCAGAAAACCAACCATATCCTGGGCTGCATCAAAAGAAGTGTGACCAACAGGTCAAGGGAAGTGATTCTCCCCCTCTACTCTGCTCTTGTGAGACCCCACCTGGAGTACTGTGTTCAGCTCTGGGGCCCCCAACATAAGAAGGTCATGGACCTGTTGGAGCGAGTCCCGAGGAGGGCCAAAAGAAGATCGGGGGGCTGGAGCACCTCCCCTGTGAGGACAGGCTGAGAGAGTTGGTGCTGTTCAGCCTGGAGAAGAGAAGGCTCTGGGGAGACCTTATAGTGGCCTTCCAGCACTTAAAGAGGGCCTACAGGAAAGATGAGGAGGGACTCTTTATCAGGGAGTGTAGTGATAGGATGAGGGGCAATGGCTTTAAACTGAAAGAGGGCAGATTTAGATTAGATGTGAGGAAGAAGTTATTCACTGTGAGGGTGGTGAGGCACTGGCACAGCTTGCCCAGAGAGGTTGTGGATGCCCCATCCTTGGCAATGTTCAAGGCCAGGTTGGATGGGGCTTTGAGCAACCTGCTCTAGTGGAAGGTGTCCCTGCCCATGGCAGGCGGGGTGGAACTAGATGACCTTTAAGGTCCCTTCCAACCCAAACCATTCTATGAATGGTTTTCATTCTATGAAAATGGGCAAAGACAAGATACCACTCAAGGCTTTTCATACCTTCTTTCACTTCTCTAATCTGTTCTTTTTGTCCCAAAGTTACTGTTTTTCCACATATATATTTGATGGCTTGTCTCACCTCCTATGTTATACATGCATGTGTGTGTGTTTGCACACGTACACACCCACCCCACTGGAACGGAAGGAATAATATTTACATCTGAAATGCATAACTTTGTATTGCAGTCCTCCTTGCCCCCCCCCCCCCCCCCCCCAAAATGGTTTACACCAAAGGAGGCAGCTCACAGCACTTGGTTCCTGGATGAACTTTGATGATGCTCCATTTTTGGTGTGTTCTCCTACACTTGGGTCCCACACTGAACCTTGTGCGGTTTGTCCCTAAACCCGCTATTGTGAAAGACCTCTGGGAGGAGAGCTCTGGCGCTGAAGGAGGAAGAGGGAAACAAGAGAAATGGCAGAGACCCACATTTCTGCCCAGATTACTCTGGCCATCAGGTGCTTCCCTATGCGCCAAGGGACACCAGGTCCCTGGGTCCCCCAGACACTGCGTGTCACCATGGAGAACACCACAGCCTCATACCAAGCACCTTCTCATGCTAAATATTGTTTGATCCTGCATTGGGGCAGGAGGAACTACACAGCCTCTCACAGGCCCTTCCGTTCCTATATTCTATGCACCCAAGTATCTATTAAGGGCTGGAGAAAAGTCAAAAAATGGTGCATGCTCCATGAATGAACAGAAAGTATTAACTGGGCTTGGTCCTGCGGGGGCCGTGTGACGTGGGGAGGTGAGTGCTGCTCATCCCAAGCACCAGCACTGCAGGCAGGTGAGTGCAGGTGCACGTGGATCCCTGTGCCCGGAAAGTTAAGCACCGACTCTGTGTGATCCAAATGTCTGGACAATCACTTTTTGCCAGTCAATGAAACGGTCCTGTTGTGAACATGTTGGACAAAACCCCAAGAATAACCAACTAAGACGGGATGAAGTCTCTCCTCTTTGTCAAGCCATCCTGGGACTCCATGCCCTAACACATGTCCTCAGAAACTCACAGTATCATGAGGGAGCAAGGGCTGTGAACCCTGGCAGTTGCTGCTGTCCCTTCCCCCATTAGTCCCTGTTGTTGCCAGCATTTGGTACTTGCAGATTTAAGATTGCGTGGGTGGCCTTCATGTATATTTTAAACATGAGTGGATATTTAATTTGCTCTCAATCTAACTCAGGTCTTGAAATTTTCCCTGGCCAAGAAAATGGAGACTTTGTCAGAAACACCATTAGGGCTTCAAAAGCTCGTAGGGAGCAGCCAGGTACCCAGAGAGGCTGTGCTGTACTTGTTTGAGACTGCCCACTACATCCTCCGCAGAGCAATGCTTGGCAGCATGGCTGATGGCCAAGAAGAATAGTATATTCCAGTTGATTAACTAGTACCACTGAGAGACTGGGATTACACTCCTTTTACCCTGATACACACTGTTGAAGTAACTTGAGAGGTTTCTATCACCAGATACAACTGGCAAAATCCACTGAGACCAAGTGTCTTTTAAAGAGCTCTAGTTCCTGCCTTTGGGCATGGGCAAGAAAGGCAAAAGGCAGTGCTATGAGCAGTATGGGGGAGAGCTCCAGGAGGCATCTAGCAACCTAATCAGCAGAGAACAGCACTCTGCTACTACAAGAAAGATCTGCTTATCTAACAATTACATGGTTTAGTTCTGTTGGTTTACAGAATACACTGATCAAAACAGTTTTGCCTGTGAATCACACACTTTTACCTCCTTATCTTGTAACTCAATGTCTTTTAAAGGACTCTAAATCCACCTATCCCAGAAAAATCTTGGAACACCTCCCCATAGACAGATGAGCCCCGCAGCACGGCCTGAGGGCCCGGAGCACAGGCTTTGCCCTCTGAATGAGCTCCAAAGCTGTGAGCCTCCACCGCACTCACCACCACGCAAAGGGCCCGGGAATGGGTTGTACTCCCATGTTGCTCCTCCAGACTCTTCACACGGCCAGTAAGGAACTAACTAAACACATCTTCTTCCTCACTTTCCCTCTATTTTTAAATAAACTGCTTCAAGCTAAGCAGGCTGGTATTTACAACAATAAATGGATGTTGACCTTGCTGGACCTTTTCACCTTCTCTTTAGCACTCTCTCAGAAAGCCAGCTGTTTTGCGTTTTTTTCTTTTTTGTCCCTCAGTTCATGTGTAAGAGACCAACCTGATCTAGTAACTACGTGAATAATTAGAGCAGCTCTGCATTTCCTCATGTTTGTAAAATCTGTCATCCTATCAAAGACTGATTGCCTCAGCCAATCTCAGCTGCAGCTGAGCCAGTCTCCGAGTAAGACAGCAGATCACTCAAAAGTAGCCAGGGCACACAGTCTGGAGAGGTTTAAAAGTTAGAAACACCACTCTGAACTGCATCAACAAAGGAAATGCAAACAACGTGGGGACTAGACAACAGGAGAGGCATTTAACCTCTCCAGAAAAAGAGCCTTTGGGGTAACCACATTCAAAACATATTTATCTAGGGAAATCTGGAGACAAGTAGACATGGAATAATACAATGAGCCCTGCATTTAAAGGCAAGTGTGAAGACTCCAGGCCACGAAAACCATTCCTGCCTACTGCTCTTGCTGGACCATCACTGTCACAAGATGACAGCAAATCACAAGAATATGTTGCTAAGCCAGTACGGCTTGCACTTCATATATTTTTGCAGTTTCACAAATTGAGCACCAATGTGCTTACGTCCACAGAGATATGCTGGGAAAAGGAGAGACATTAGATATGAGGAATTTTTCGGGGGGGGGGGGGGGGGGAGGGGGAGCCTAACTGACACAGGGAAAGAAATGGAATGCAGCAGCTTTACGGGGGCTTGTGAATTCACTGTGCTCTCGCTTAAGATCTAGACAGTGTAAATTGTTGTGCAAATCCTTTGGCAGCAATTATATTACATGCAGTAGAATACATTGTTACCATTGTGCTTAGTTACATGAAATGTCCCTAAGATTCTGCCATGCTGCTGTGTTGTCCACTCTGTAGCATGCCAAGAAATGAAGCCATGGTTCTTGCCTAACTGCAGGAAAAAGGACTGATGTGAAAAGATCCAAATAAATCTTAATTTACAAGATGGTTTTAGAGTACTGTAGAGCATCCATTAAAAAACACTCCCACAGTGCACTATAATAATCCTTAAATTAAGGCTGTGAATGGACCTAGATCAGCAGCAACTCTGTGTAGTACCATTGTGCATAAAGTGCTTTAGAATAACAATCACTGTCCGATACGTTGCTTTTCTTCCTAAAGAAAACTGATACCTTATAGTGATGCTAAATTCATCTCAGTTTAGGCGAAGCCGGATAGACTGCATGTACATCTTTCAGAAATCTGGCTTTTATCTCTCCAAGTAGCCTCGAAGTGCACATTTGGGGCTCTGCTACCCAAGTGAGAAGTCTGGATGCTGCAAGTCTCCCAAGCAACTGAAGGCTGATCATCACAAATGACTGTGATGAAGAAACAGGTCGCTTGTGGACATCATCCTCCAAAAGTGCTATTTGTGCACAGTTTCACTGCATAAAATACTTACACCAGAGCTAACACTGATCACGACTACATCATAAAATCATGGATTTCTCCCCCAAAGAGTGAACTGCATTAGCAATTTAATAATTGTACGCCTTCTGCATTCAGCAACCTCTCTCTTTATACATCTAATCAGCATGAATTTAAATGCAGGATAATTAGCAGATACACTCATGGACGGGTGCTGAAACGATCCCTGAAAATTTAACCACTTGAGATCTTGTAGCACACACTAGCAGTTGGAGTCCTAGTAAGACGGAACACATGGCAACAGGGATGAAATCCTACCATGGGCAGCAAAAAAAGATTTAAAGAAAACCATGAACGTATTTCAGAGCAGAGACTAAATTCAAACATTTTGGTGTTTTCCCCTTCAGTAGAAGACAAAAAAAGTAAATGACACTTTATCTTTGTCTTCCCATGTTTTGTCTATGAATAAGTCAGTATGTTGGTATATTTACCATCAACATGCAGGCAAGTATCTGGTGGTATTGTTCCTAGACTTTGTATGTGCTGATCCACCAAAGCACAGATAGCCCAGCAAAACATGTCTGCAGATAGACAAAGCCATGTCCACGTGAGAGCAATAAATCTGAACCACAGTCAACACACTCGAACTTTGCTTGGCTTACTTGCCAGGCTTTTGGGACTCAGGCAGATCCCAACTTCTTTGTCCAGGTAAACACCTCCTGGTAGTCTGTTGCGGTTTTGCCTCAGCAAGGAGAGCAGTTTTACAGGCTACAGCTTTTTTTCCCCCAACATTCTCAAAAACTCATAGAGCAGTCATTAAATCATTGGTTTGCACATGTGACATGCTGAGAGTGCCTCAGTTACTGGAAAATGCTTGGGACGAGATCCCTCAGGAGAGGCAGACGAAGCAGGCAGAAGGGCCCCAGGAGAGGCGGCAGCCGAGAGGGCTGGGAACAGACCTGAGCTGGCCCCGCATGCACGCCGCTCGTACGTACGTACGTACGTGAGCGTACCTGACCTGAAAGCCGTCTAGTGTTCTACGGCAGCACTGAGCGCAAGTGGTTCTGTTCCAGCTCTCAGGAGGACTCGTTAGCTCCAAGCCAGAACTGCCCTGACGAGGTTTCTCAGCTTCTGCCTGACATGGCCCGGTGCCCCGCTCGCTCCAAGCGCAGGCAGGAGGAGCTCGTGCCTGCCTGCAAGAGCGGCCACACGTGCCAGGGAGGAGGTGACCTCGCCAGGGGAAAGTGGGAGGAACACCAGCATCTGGGGAGAAACAAGCACAAGCCCATGCACCCACGTGAACCCCTTCATTCTATGAAATGGGAAGTCTCCCATTTAAAAAATGGGCAAATATCTTGTGAAAGTGAATTGTGAACTTCCATGCAAAAGAGAGGGCTGGCCAATCCAAGTGGTTTTGTGTGCTCATTAGGATGAAACAAATGGATCCTATCACCATGATCCCCATGAGGTGGTAAACACAAAATTTCTTTTGCTACCTTTGCATTTTACTGGCACTTAATTAAATACAGAAAGGAAAACAGAGGCACAGAGATGGTGGTGTATGGAAATAAAAAAGAAAGAGAGACTAAATTTGGGATCATAACCGTTCCTGTAATGTCGCTGTGAGAACATGATTTTTCTACCTAGTGTACTGACATTGTGCCTCTCAATATCACTGACTGCGAGCCCAACTATTTTACAGGACTTGGGACCAGGTAAGATGTGACATTTTAAAAATATGCACATACGTCAAAGTTGACTGTCACCAAGTTATAATGTCCCTATTCTTACTACCATTTTAATGTTCTGGCAAATAGTTTGTTCTTCTAGTCGGCATTACTAATATGTAATTAAGTTTATCCAAACCAAGGAAGAAAATGACATTTTGATTCATTCTCATTAGGTACCTCTGAAAGTACCTCAGGGCATTTTTAAATATGAAAAATGCCCACAGTTATGATTTTTATAAAATATAAGTTAATCTTGCACTCTGTAACTATTTAATGATTTTGCCAGTAGCAATTTCTTATTGCATCCCCTCTTTGTATTCAAAGCTTACCTACTGCAATGAGTCTTTACAAAGAAATACATTAATTAAATATGCCTTGGCTTTGCTAACCTAGGAAGAGAGTATTAATCATCTTGCAGGCACAAGCACAACATAATACCTGCTATTGCTCATGGGCACCTCACACAAACTGACTATTGCTGCATGATGTAATTGCTAATTGCCTCCAACAACCCCGAGCACACAAAGAGGCTTTCTCCTGTTGCTGTTGTGCCATTCACTCACCTCATCTAGTGTAAAGCAGCTGATGCATTTGCGAGATGTTATGGGCTATTTTTTTCTTTTCTTAAATCACTATACCAGCACCTAGTGAAACACATTTTTAATGACCACCCTGACATGAGACATACAGAGGATACCCATGGCTTGAGTGGGGCAGGGTTGTTGGTCTTTCCTCACCAAATCCTCCTGGGGAGCTCTCACCGGCACAGAGGGGAGAGTCAGTACCAAACACAAGATGCAGCTATAACCAGCAAAGGGGTTTGTTATGGGCAGGGTCACTAAAATGCAGTATTCTTCAGGAAAAAAAAAAAAAAGTTGAAAAATAAGAACAATGACTGATATTCTTATATCAGACACCTGAGGTACAACCTCATTCCCAGTTGTCTAATGTCACTGCTGAGTTCGACTTCAGTCAGAATGAAAAGGTGTTTCACATGCATTTATACCTGTGGGTAGTTGCCACAAACTCTGTTAATATTTTATTATGTGAGAAAGGTAAAGAAGTTGTAGCTTAGAAATGAAACCTGTCAACTATTCCTTGACCTTGACTAGATGTTTGAAATGCTCTTCAATATGTTGACGATATGTGCTAGGCAGCAATTATTTTTCACGGAAAATACTTCTCTGATACCCTGCTTGTACCTTCATTAATCACAGGTCACCCTCGTAGGTCCGAACTTTTCATTTGACAAACATCTAAAAAGGGAAAGTTTAGAGTAACCCTGACTGTGTTTAGAGTGACTCTGAGCATAAGGCTAACACAGCTAAAGGTATTCAGATTTATGTTCAGAACTGCCTAGTGTGGTTTTTTTGGTTTTGGTTGGTTGGGGTTTTTTGTCCTCTTTAGCCACTTGCCTCAATTATGCTGTGTGGAAAAGGTCAGTCCTTCCATCATGTTTGACTTGGTTGCCTTTTCTCTTCATCAGAGGTCCTATTAAGCGAGCCTACACTGACTCCATTACTCACTTTTCCTCTCTCTCATGGTGAATCAAGGTACACAAGGAACCACAGGTGTCCTCCAGGTCTTCTCTAACCTTTCTCTACTACCAATGGCCCCTCCCGCCCATTTTTGCCCCTCAGCCTCTCTGTTCCCAACTCCTTTTTCTCTCTCCTGCTCAGGACGCGTTAGTGCTCTTTCCAGCTCCATGACACTGAAGCATCCATCTCCTACTATTCTTGCTACCACTATTGCATGTTATATTTAGGTGTACATTTGATGAGGAACTTTATAAAAATTCCCTCTCGTCAGCTGGCTCACCCTGGGATGCCAGAGAAGGAAAAGGCATGGGGGGGGGGGGGGGGGGGGAGCGGGCACAGGGAGATGCTGTCAGACAGGGCAACCTGCTTAATGGGAGCTGGAGGGAGGGAGCAGCAGGGAGAGAGAAAGGGGAAGTCAAAACATGATCTATCAGAGCAAGGTGGGAAATGAGGCTGTGAAAGAAGGCATGAGCTGAACGCTAACAACCTGAATGCTTGGCTCAGGTCCTCTCCTTGCCATCTGCTGTGGCCACAGATCCTCTCCTCTTTCCATCTTCGACTGTCCCTGGGTAACTTCACCCAGGCTCAGAGATCCAACTACCGTCACAATTTGTGGCTGGTCGGTGCTGAACCAGTAGCTAAAGCCTGGTGAGTAACATTATCACTACACAGTGTGTCACTCCGCAGCCAGGATGGAAGGATGAAAATCCCTTTTTTAGCTGTTTGGATAGGGCTTCACTTCTGAAACACAACCCTGACATTTCTGGAGGTTCTACAATATTCCTTGTGTTTTTTCATGACAGCCCGTGCCCTGCCCTGTCCCTTCCCAAAGAGATGCTCTAGTTCTCATTTTACAAAACAAGTATCTGAGACATGGCGACCTCAGACAGGTCACGTTCAGGGTGTGTGGGGCAGAACAGACAACCAAAACCAGGTCCCTGAGCACACAAACCACAAGGTATCTTTCCTCTTTTGTTCAGGCTTAGGTAAATTCCCTTCCACTGCTTCCAAACCAGAGGTGTAATTAGATATATTTGATAAATCTCTATAATTGGGGGTAATTTATATATCCCATCAAAAAAAAAAAATGTTGCTTCAATATTAGTAAGACAGTACAAATAGATGAGCTAAAAGAGCAAAGGTTTGCTTATAAAGTTAATAGGAGACACGAGGTGGTGCTTTCTGTGCTTACCTTCAGCACTGTGATATTCCATGCAAAACTCTCAATGGCTTTGCTTAATTTTCTTCCTTTCAAACCTTCCTTTGTCCCGAGGTTATGAAGCTCTTCATGGAATTCCATTCCTAAAAATACAGATTGCTACATCACCCAGTGCATGATTGATTTTCCCTATAAAATGTTCAGTGAGCATTTTCAGTCTCGCAGCTGGTACTTCCTACAACATCTTTCTGTGTTTCCCCCCATTCCCTGGTATGACTCCATCCTGGAGAGTGTCTTTCAAAATAAAAGGGTCATGTGCAATCTTGTGGTTGTGCTTCCACTTTGTATGTAACTCTCCTTTCCAGTGCTGGGGTCCCATGCAGGCACACGCCTGGTCTCCGCACAGGCACTCCTCCAGCACTTCTGCTTGCAGTCTACATTGGTGGCAATATTGCGACAAATGGCAATCACTTGTCACTCTCCTTGAATAGATGATTTTGTACTATGGAAGGCAGTCTGACAGATGTGGAAGATACCTGTTCAGCACAGCAAATACAGACTCAAATGCACAGCTCCTCATTAATCTTAATCACAATCATACAGAAAAGCCCTTGTACTTCACAATGATAAATTATGTCAGAAACGCATACTGCTAATCACAGGATTGCTATTCCTGCCACCTGGAGAACTGAGACTTCCAGCCACAGCCCTGGGAATTGTTACATTTCATTGCTAGTTTCTGTGGCAAATGTCTGCAAATCTGTTGCTGGACACAAGAATTCAGGAAATCTGGGAGCAGATTAAAAACCTTAACGAGTCCAATTAGCCCACCAATTCCACAAGATTTGCACAATGTATGCAAACGTTTCTCTGAGTCTGGTGCGGATTAAGAGACAAAACGGAGAGAGCGCTGCTTGTGTTTCCTTAATTTGTATCTTAAAAAGGCCAAATTGGCACTAAATCACTCCAAAACATCTGAAGCCCATCCTGGCTGCACACACCAAGTTCCATCTCCAGTTTCTTCATTGCTCTACCTCCCCTAATGTTTTATGGCAAATGTCACTCGCAAATTTGAGCTTCATTGAAATTACGTCAAGGAAATGTCCATTGAGAGAACACCTGCATGGAGTAGATGCAGAGGGCTGTTTAGTGGGTTGCAGAAGGAGTCAGTCCTTTGACAGCCCAAGGCAGGTTTGCACTCGGCGTAGCTTGCCCGAAGCACACCTGGAAGACTAAAAATAGGTTTCTTCTTGCCTTGCACCAATTTCAGGGGCTCGATAACTCTAAGGCAGTTCAACCCCACACAATGCAAGACTTCTCTACTGTTTATTTTCCCAAATTTCACCCACTGACAGGTTTTGCCTCTCAAGGGTAACAGAGCTCCTGCAGCACTTCCTTTGGAAAACAGTCTAAATAATTGCACCCCAAGCAAGATTCCCCTGCAGGTATGCCTCACGCCAACTGACTTACAGATCATTACACTTCAGTAAGTGAAAGAAAAGCTTCAAATGACTAGCTTTGTCCTGCAAAAAAATATGGAGACTAATGGTGCTCAGCTCCACGTGGACACCCTTGCCTTTGTGCAGCATCCTTTTAGTTATTTTTTCCCTCTGGACCTCACTTCCCCACTTGTAACTTGGAGACAGTGCTACCCCAGAGAGAAGGAGCCACAAACATTTGTTAGACTGCGTGTAGGAGCACCAATGAAAACATTTAGCAGTTTGGTCCTCCAAGCTGCTGCTGACCACTGTGCATTGGGCTGAGACTGCACATGAAAAAAAGCAACAAACCCAGCCACTTGAGAAGCCATCTGGGGGAGTGGGCAGGACCCTGGGGCACAGGGAACCCAGACCAAAACAGGGTATGATGTGAAGCAGAGGTCTGGTGGAAAAACATGTTCAAAGGGAGCAGGACTGGGGTGAGGTGAAGGACAATGTCACAGGCAACTGTACCTCTGACACGTCTTAATTTTGAGTGTTTCATCTTGCCATTGAAAATGTTATTTAATAATTTGCCTGGCTAACATTTGCAGCAAACTAATTGGCAATTAAGCGTGATGAGGAATCTTCTCTCTCCTACTCCTTTCCTCCGTCTAAATCCCGAGTCTTCAGAAGAGCACTTCATATCTCTCCAGCCTTCTTCTCAACCAGAAATTATTTTCTAAGGCTAACAAAGCAAAACAAATGAAAATACAAGTAGATACAGCACCAAAGAGAACAAACTTGAGAAATTCATCTTCTAGCTGGGGGAAGGAAGGAGGGGGGAACTCCACAGAGCTCTGGACATCAGCATAGTGGCATGGTCCTGCATTGTGTCCTCTGCACACATCTCCAGCCCTCTGCTCACAAGGATGCCAGCGCCCAGGCAAGTGTTGTGGGTTCTTCTCTCTGTGCCCAGAGCAAGGTGGACAGAAAGCTGGCTGATGCTGCTGAAGGTCTGCATAATTTAGTGCAAAGTCTTGCTCTTAAATTATATCATCTAGAAGGACCCCTTGGTGCTGCATTTTCCTGTCACTGTCCCATTCCTAAACCCTCTGCACCTGATGAAGATTTTGGGCTGAGGACGTTTATGCTGATACACAGAAGGCAAGGCATGACACAAGTTGAGGCACATGAAATTCAGAAAGACATAGCGGCTTGCCTCTCCTCCCTTTGTTACCACAGCACCGGCATAGCTCCAGAACTCTGAATTTCAAAGAGCAAGGACTAGGTTCCACCCTGCCCTTAAAAATCAGTTAAATACTACTGTTGAAACACTTTCCAAATTTCCTCTAATTAAAAAGATGAATTAAAGGACTTACTACAAAACATCAGCTTCGTTCATTATTTACAATTTATGGCAGCAAATGGCTGTAGCCTGCATCCAAATCCAAAAATGCCTATCAAAACCAACAGTATTTATGATCGTTGTGGTCCCAGAAGACTATGCCCAAGAACACAAACTAAATGCACTAGCAAGTGTTTGCATTACTGACCTTCAAGGTTTACTACAGGTTAGGAAAGTTGCAGCTGTACAACTAAATGAACTGAAAACAGATTTAATTTCTGCAGTGTAAACACCTAATAGAAATACACTGCATGTATTTATTCAGCATGGTTTCCGATACATGAAAGCTGATTGATTTAGTTGTAGAGGATTACCACCACGAAATGTGGAGTCTTATCTCTCTGGCAGGGCTTATTCTTGTGTATCAGTGGCAACTCCAACAGACGTGTCCCAGTTCCGAGTCTAGTCTGCTATCCTGAACAAGTGATGAAGAGGGGTTTGCATGAATAAGCTGAACTGTGAATCACAGACACTTTGCTGATTTCTACCATCCTGAAAAAGGAGCATGAACCTGCGGCAGAGCAGACAGCATGCGGGAGGCCACTTCTGAAACTACCTCTTCCCCTTCTACTGGTGCACATGAGACAGAGCCCTAGTTCAGATAAAGACATCCACTACAATACGCTAGTAACATATGATCTACTTTAAGCCTAGAGTGGTTTGCTCCCATGTACCTGATGTACATAATGCATAGTTACACAGATTCACTGTGATACAATGGAATTATAATAGCCTAAGTTTCCAAGGTCTAAAACAAATCTAAACAGCAAAAGTAAGTAAAGGTAGGTAACTCGGATTGGTCCTCTGGGTTTCAAAACCTCTTGCCTCCTCTGTGTTTAACGGAACGATTGTGGTAGAGAGAATGGAGCTCAGTAAAGGCAGCATGCCTTCTCACTCCCTCTTTTTAACTGGATGCCTTTCTAGTTCATTTGACCAATTTAAATGCTGTCAGACATTTCAGAGCTGTAGAGCAGATGGAGAAATAGCTTTTAAGGTGAAAGCTGAGGATTTTTCCCTGATCCGATGCCTGCATTGCTACTAGAGGATGAGCATTCAGGAGGGTGAAGTCTGCCAGGGAAAGACCAGGATGCTCACCTAAATACCCAGGTGAAAGATGCTGCATTAGACACAAACTATAAATAAATTATGGTACATTGTTTCCCATCTCCCATCCAGAACTGCACAATAAAGAGGGATTACCTGCTTTCTGGCACTGAACAATCTTGTCATGAGTGATGTCTGCCATCTCAATGAGAACCCTGCTCTCTTGAATCATCTGTGAGAAAATAAATGGAAAAAAAGCAGCATTACTAGGGTTTCCTGCAACATCTAGTCCACAGAAAAGTACAAACGTTCAAACTTAAGAAGAGCTCTGCTCTCCAAGAAACACTATAAAGATTGGATCATAGCTTCCTATCAGTGCTCCCAGATCTGTACCAAGCTAAGTGACAGTTGCTCAGAAAATGTTTTGCTCCAGAAGTTAAAGAACAGCAATTTTACATCAGTGAGACACCACTGCAAATCACATGAAGGAAACACAAGTGATTTCAAAAGAAAGCAGAGTTAGCAGACAAATAAAATTCATTCTATGTGAAACTGGGCCCTTTCTAATTAGTACTTTTCTTGAAACAAAAGGATAAATAAGTATAGTCCTTGACATAAGTGGTAATAAAAAATGTTAGCAAGTCATGAATAGCACTGATTTCAAGAGGTACTTAAGCCTGTGCTGAACTTTATGCACTACGACAGTTCAGACAGCTACAGTATCTCTGGAGTTTCTCTTTGGAGAAATTCAGATCCAAACCCTATCCTATCCTCAATTTCTGTTGAAGTTTAAAAGAAAGGGGGGGGAGGGGGAAAGAAGCAAACAGATCTCACAAGTTTCAAGAGATATCCATATTTATGCATCTTCCTAGAGTAGCCCATTAACAGCAAAAAGATGAAGTGTCCGTTATGTGACAAGTTTCCTGAGCCTCAGTTCTTGCAAACACTATTCTCCTTTGATGGTAACAAACCTTCCAAAACCCTTCAGAAGCCCAGCAAGCAAGCAAATTGTTCCAATGCTATGTTCTGCAAAATTGCAAAAGGTGGCACACACATCTGTTATAGAAGACAATAACATGCTGTATAACAAACTATGCCTTAGAAAAATCTCACTCTCCTGGGACATACACCACAAACCCCAATCAAACCCAAGCAGCACGAGAGCGGTGCCAATTAGAAATGAAGCAAACTGAATACTGGCTAATGTTACATCCTGAAATTACAGAAGCCGCCATCTGAAAGCTTTGCCAAATGCTACAACTGCTAAAAGCCTTCCTACTTTCAAACACACTAAATATGAAAACACAACCAGTAGGTTTTGATGATTTTAGTGGAAGACAGTATAACAGTATCAAATTAACACTTGCAAACTAGCACGTCTTATTGCTTTAATTAGATACAAGGGAGATGCTTCTACTTGTCACACCTGAAATGCCAAATTCTGGATAAATTCAGATCCAAATTTTGCTCCTCATGCCACCTTCATTTCTAATTAAACCTATTAAGACAGGCTGCATTTAATAAAAATACCTATGTCTTTGCTTTGATATAAACAAGAACATAAGAAAAACAAAATCCATTACCGGCTTCACGGGCAACGAGAAAAAAGCCTGATACATCTACAGAGTGCAAAATTGTTTTTTAACAGAACATGCCCAGTGGATATGCCTGAGATTGAAATTACTTTTGATAGTATCCTTTGCCTTTCATTCTTGTTACTTGCTTGTTCGGGCATCATGTTGATTTTTTCTTCTTTGATGTTTTTCCTTGTCATCTTGAAAGAAATGACAATTTCTACCCACCCTCTGGCTTTTCTGTTCCACAGCACATAGTCATTTTGTGTTGAAGGAGCCATTCAGCCGCCAACTACAAATGCTGAAGTTAGTCTGAGCAGTAAAGAGAGTGAGAATCCCGAAAAAACTTTCAAGTCACTAGAGAGGCAGCCAGAGGCCAAACGCGCATCTCTTGCATATGCAGACACAGGGCCTGTGAGCCAGTGCCCGCACTGCCCGGTCCAGCCAGGTGCTGCCAGCATCTTCACAGCTGCTGGGCCCTGTGCAGCCATCACCCTGGGCTTGGCCCCCCGTGGGTCTATGCCTGTACTTCCTACCCAGCAGCAAGGTTTTGCCCAGAGAGGTCAATGCATCTAAGCTAGGACAGTATATCCAAGGCATTCGACTCTTCTGCGCTCAGATCCCTAAAGTAGAACTTCACTTGTGGGAGTATTTTTTATATATATATATACACACATATATACCCACATACACTCATAAGTATATATACACACATATATTTATATCTCTCCACAGGGAATTATCCTACCATGCACAAAAAAAGCAAGCCTGAGAATCATGCAATTTGGTAATTTAAGTTTGACCATACATTCCTCCAACCGCTGGACCTACTCCCAGGAGTTTCTGGCACGCCTGTTTTAGGATTCTCAGACATGAAGGTATTACATCCATTTTTTAAGAGAAAAGTGGCAATAGGATGTCAATTTTCCCTTACTGCAGAGTAGGTAGAGCAGCCCTCCACTCCTTTGATGCTGACATCAAAGTTTCACTGCTCTCAGCTCAGCAAGAACAAACAATTAAAAACAGATCATATAGCAGAATTTCACCTGTTCCTGTCTTCCTGCTCAGCAGTAATCTTGACAAACATAAGCAGCTTTTGTTCCATGACAAATCCTGAGAGTGGATTCAGAATTCCTCAACTCAGTGACTGGGATTAGGGGATACCCTTAGAGCACCACCTGGCATCCCTCCCTCACAGGTTCCTCTAGGAAATAATGCACTAGGCAGAAATAACACACTCTGGGCCAACTCTGATACATGATTTTGGCCGGCCTATGGTGTCTTTGCCACCTGTGATAACAGTGTGCAGGACCGGGTACCTCTACATGACAGGCCAGGCTCTGCTCCCAGTAAGAACTGCGTGTGCAGTTGCAGCGGGCATGAGATCTGGCTTCCTAATGCTGCGGTAAAAGATCGTTAACAATGGGCTAGTGCAAGGATGAAGCCTGGGTGTTCACTTTGAAGAACCAGAGACTGATTCATACAGGTAAGAGTACACCAGGCAAGTAACTGCTATCCAGGAATAAAATTATAGGATAGGGCAGGGGCAGGTTTGGTTTGGTTTGGCTTTTTTCTGTTGCTGTGGGGTTTTTTCCACCCCTCCTCAAAACACATAACAATAGGTACTCTTGAAAGGATTCTGTGCAAATCCTGGCAACAGAACTGAGATAACCCTCAAAAAATAGCCAAACTAATCTGAAAACCCACTTTTTAAAAAAAAAACAATTTTTTTTTTTTTTTTTTAATTTTCCCCTCTCATACATTTTCACTTACACCCAAGGTAGCATCTTGGGGGATATTTACTAAGTAAATATTGTAAAGGTCACCTAAAAAGCTAAGTTACTAGTAACTGTTTACTGGAATTAATGTTAACAATTTGTCAGTATTTAATCTCATGCAGGTAAAAGCAGGTAAGAGCCTCAGCTAGAAACTAGCACCCCGCACACCCTTTCGTGCTGGACACAGAACAGCAGGCAGCAGTTTTGGCAGCGTTCCTGGCCACAGTGGAGGATGCTGGCCAGGGACGCAGCATATTGGCCATAGATACCTCCACTTGGTCCCGTCCGTCAGCCCCTGGGAAACCTTGCTACCGCGGCTCTGCTCAACAGCTCCCGCTCACAGTTCTGTGTCGTAGCATCTAGTCATAGCACTTTTTCTTTTTTGGCACTGCTTCTGAAAGGAGTCCATGGCCTCCCAGTCTGGATGGTCCCCTGCTTTTCCAGCTGGCATCACCTCCAAAACCCTGCTTGGGGATGTCACCTACTTCTCACAGTGCCAAGACAAGAACCAGAAGCCCTAAACACAACATGGAGGGCCGTGAGATTTTCAGCTGGGAAGGTAACCCCATAAATCACAGGATAGCCCGAGACTTTCAAGCCCAGTTTTGCCAGTAACATTTCAAAATCCTCCAACCTGTCTCGAAGGAGAAGAGCGAGCTTTCTGATGCTTGCAGCATGAACGTCCACGCGCCTTTATTCTGCTCAGACCCAGGCCGAGCATGCTCTCGGGCAGTTGTGTAAGTCCCAGCCATCTGCCCGGAGTCCGTCAGGCTGCTGTTTAATGTCAGCTCCCAAAAGGCAACTTGCTTCGGTGAGTGACTCTCAAAGAGCAAGAGACATCCTACTCCCTCAGGAAACTCATGCTCCACCAGAGTATTAACTCCTCAACGCTGAGCTTCAAGGGATTAACCTCCAAGCAATATATACTGAAAAGCAACCTTTAGAGGATAGATGCTGGTTTCTGGGTCCACTTGGAGTCAGTGAGGAAATTTTTAGCAGCTGCTGAAGCTGTCAGGATTGCTCAGGACAGCTTGCATTTCCCATGTCAGAAAGAAGGCGATAAACTTTACTGAGTGATGTGTTTAACGTAACTACAGGGGGGGAAAAAATGGACAAAAACGGGAGTGAAAGCACACAAGAGCTGATTCTGGCATAGGGACTTAAAAAGCTACCTTGCTGACCAGTAGCGTACACGTATTCGGGTAAGGAGAAGGGAAGAAGGCTGAATGGGAGAAACTGCCACACACCTTGACGTCATTTGGGATCCTGCTCATTTCAGCACTGGGCCCTGCATCCCAAGGGCCGAGACCCGCGGGGAGGGCGCGGGGTCCCTTCTGGTCCCTCCTGCGCTCGCTTGGCAGCTGCGGCAGCGCAGAGCTCTGCGGGAACAAAGGCCGGCCCCGCTCCTCCCGTTGGGGACCCCCACCACGTTTCCATGGGAGCAGGGACACACAGTTTTTTGCAAGGCCTGGAGGTGCTGACTCTCCTGGAGAGGCTGCGGCGCCAGAAATGCTCTCACAACAAGCAGTGAATAAGGGGTTGTTCAGACTGACAAAAGATGCACACGGCACGAGTCCCAGAAGTACGTCACGTTTAATAAACTAATGGGAATGAGGAATACAAAGCCTCATCTGCGCAGGTTCGGTTTTTTCTGCAAAATAGCTCATTTAATTTAAATATCCTTACACAATGCTGAAAGCAAGAAGCCTAAACTTGATTCACCTCAGTCTACCTGAAGCCCCCTGTTACAATCATGCCGGTTTCTCACAAAAGCATGGGAAGCAAGAGCTGGCACAAACCTGGGAGCTCGCTCTCGTCTGGTATATGAGACCCAGAAAGCGGAACAGACCGCGGGCTGAAAATGTCACTGACCTGTCTCACTTAAGCGTCTAAATACAGCATGCAATATAAAATGTAAAATCCCATTGCTTCACGGAAAGAATGATGCTTCACTTTGCCACTTCTGTTAAGTGTTAATTACAAAGATAAGTAAATTTTAAGTGAAATTTAAAATAGTTTAACACTGACAGCATCATATTTCTACTCACAAGAAATTAACAGGCTTATTTATTGTCCGTACTAAAGGCAGTTTAATCATGGGATCACTACAAACTGAATAAAAAATGTTATTTCTTTTTACTTTAATGAACTCCTGTGCTAGAGACCAATTTCTTCTTCTCATTACAAACTATTCTACAAACTGAAAAGGGGAGAGGAAATTAACACAGCAGAGTCTCACCAAAAAAGACAAAAAAGGACAGGAAAAACTCCTGGTGGCAAATTAAAGCACTGTTCCTGCTGGGAAGATAAATGATACAAAAGGGAGAGTTCACAGATTCCTCTCATAAATATTCCAAAGCTTAGAACAGAAACTGACTGAACATCAAACTAAAAATAAGCTTTCTCTCAGGTATCTCCTCACGGCCATTGTCCCAGTCTCCTATGCCTTACATTGACAGTGAAGAGTTTTGCCCGGGTAAGGAGTACCATATTGTGCCTCTAGTGCTAAAAAAACCCCCAAAGAAACAAGAAACCACCCCCACCCCAACCCCACCACCAAACAAAAATAAACAAAAATACAACCAATTTGGAAAAAACAGCTGAAGCACAAATTGAGCTTATTCCTCTTTAGCATTGAGCGTTTCTTACAGACATTTGGGACAAGAAACAGCCAGGCACGCAATCATGTGCCGGCAAGTCTTGCAAAAAAGGAAGGATGTCCACGTGGTGCAAGGACATGGGAAGGAATGCTGGCCACCAGTCCACCTTGTCTCTGTCCCAATATGCTCCAAGCCAGGCTTCTGAGCCTTTTCCTGCAACAGCCCAGCAAGAGGAACAGTTATCAGGGACGGTTACATCAGCTGGAAGTATCTGATATACATTATTGACACAAACTGCAGAAGGAACTGAATAAAGTTCACCTTAAATTCCAATTCTGTATTTTTGCTTACAAATATTTCTGGGGAAATATGGTGTCAGAGTGTTGCAGGATGTGATCTGATGCATGAAGACCAGTCCTCTATGAAACAACAGGAGCAGTAGAGGAACGGGGAGGGGTCAATTTTCAATATGCTTATGCATAGTTACAGAGTAACTAAAGTAACCAACTGGAACTTCGTTCTGTAACAAATGGTCTAATCTGACTGTTTTCAGGTCCTATTTTAGAAAGGACTAAGGGACATAGTTCATAATTCTCATAAAAGAGAATTATAAGAAGTGGAGAAAGGAACAGGATAATTGCTTTCCCAGTCTATATCCAATTTTGGACAGAAAAAACAGATACAAATTCAAGACAATGTCCATGTACTGGACTGTGTTTGACGTCAGTGCATTATGACACTTCCTTGGCAGTCGATGCTCTGCTCTGCAATATCCCTTGTCTTCAGCTGCTCAGAGAATTGTGAAAAAAGTTCCTCTGGGGATGACTCTGTCCCAGCTGAAACATGAATTTCAGTGGAAAAGCTCACAAAAATCTATTTAGTCATTTTGCATTAACATGAACTGCGAAAATGGACCTTCTCCTTGGGAATAAAGAGCTATCACACCTGCATCAAGACAAAGAAACCCAAAAAGGCCGACTCTTAAAGAACAGCAGAAAAAAGAGCAGTTCCTCTCCAAACATACCCCAGACTTTTGCTAGCAAGCGTGGACCAATACCATTAAATACATTGACTTATTCCCCAGCAGTGCCACAGATATTACTGCTCAAAAATTCCCAATCCATCACCATGTTGGCCAAGACATTCTTAACTAACTTGCTGTCTCTCAACAGTACCTACAGACACGCTGTCCTTCCTTACCTGTCTGCTCCAAAATAGCAAGATCAGTTCCAGTAGAGAGGCTTGAATACAGAGAAAAACGTTAACGTCAGCATGAGATTATATTACAAATAGCTTCTCTGTTCAACCTTTTTTATACTTTTTGTTGTTTATGATCCAAAAACATGTAAAGATACTTGGGGAGCTTGTTTTATTTTTCTAGAAAAATTTCTGTATGCACACAAGCCAGGAGATTGAGTAAAACCAAGAACATTTATTATCACTTGTTTATTGCTTTTGATTTGCAAACGATTCAATCAGTTGATCTTGGAAGAAGAATAATGCTGCACCAATAACTGAAAAGCAAAGTGCACAAGTGTCCCTGAGCTCATGCATGCTTGCATCAGCACATGAATGTATCGTGCAGACAGAGAAACCACAATCTGTTTCTCAACAATTCTCAACCAAAAAAAAATCCTAACTTCACAGGGTAACTGTTTGCAATGAATAATTCAACCATCTGTCAGGTCCAGCTGGGCCCCGTCCCTTCTCTTCACATTGAGTATCTCCTTTTTTAGGTGTGATCAATGAACACCAGCATCAATTTGACAGGTTATAAGGCACACTGCACGTACTGCCCACCTGAGCGAGCATCTTCCCATGCCTGGCCACTGACGAGGGGGAGCACGCAGGTGGAGGGGGAGAGGAAGAGGGGGAGTCCTTCCTCATGGGAAAGGAAAGGTCTGAAGAAAAGCTCTGTAAGTGACATGCTACACTATCCTAGGATGTATGTGTGGGAATCAATGACAACATTACTGGAATCCATTCATCATACTCTATATACGGTATCAACCAAAGCTGTAAGTTGAAATAAACTGTTCTAAATGGTATTTCTGGTAGCTGACATACTTTTAAAAAATGTTTTCTCTGTATTGTCAACAGTCCACCTTATTTTCACGGTTTTGGCAAATCTCACTCCCTGCTCTCCTCTGCTGAAACTCCCATACAATCCAGTATCATCAATGAAGCCTCTTCCTCCATGAGACACAGCAACAGTCAAGTTCCACTAAACCACTGCAATGCAACCATAAAAGAAAAAAAAAAAAGTCCTGAAAAATCATTCCAGGTGCTTAAAAAAAGCACATTAAATTTTATTCTAATAAGGCCTCTCACAGAAGAAAGTATTTAATGCAGAACACAATTGTAAAACTAATTACACAGGAAAAAACAAACAAAATGCACAAACCAGTCTTTGTCTTTGTCTATCGCGCCTGCTGACAAAGGCCAAGCAGGAGGGAACAGACAGTTAATTGTTTTCCAGATCATTGTGGCAGGTCTCCGAGCGCTTGCACCGCCATTTGCCTGGACTGTCAGCCCTGTCTATGCCCCATTAAACACACAGGCAGAGTTTATACTTTCCGGGGGGTTGGGGAAGGTATGTTCAGTTGGCAATTTCCTGTAAGGGGAAAAAATTCTAACACATTAGGGCTGGTTTTATCAGAGATTATTTTCAAAGCAGACTTTTAAAGAATGTGAAATTTGTGGTGGTTTTGGAGGTGGTGAGGAAGGGTTTGCCCCATACTCACGCTACCTGTGCTGTGGAGCCCAGCGAGTGAGGCAGACCTACAATCACAGCTTCCCACTATGAGATTTAGGAACAAACTTCTTTCCATTTTACTGTAAAAGGAGTTAAGAGGTACAGCCCATTCATACAAGAGAGAGGCCAACATCAACAGCTTTTATTTTATGCATTTAAAATTGCTCTTAGGCCTATTCACCCCAAAAGTGCTTTGAAGTGAAGAGACGTTTCTGGGGAATTAAAGACATGCAGCAAGCATTTGTGGATCCAGTTCCTTGAAGCCATATTTATCAACAACTTAAAAGGCTGAACAGTAGTATATCTTGAAAATAAATAAATAAATAAATAAATAGCTAAAATAATTCATATTGCTTTCCACCAACATCTCCTTGTGCTCTCATTTGCACACAAAAAAAAAAGGAGAGAAAAAAAATTATTATTAAAAAGAAACACACCTTGGATTATTACATTACAAACACCATAGCAAGGAAGAGCCCTTTCTCAACATCAAAACTGCAACGCCTCGCCACACTGTGTTTTCAAATATCAAGATTGATAGAGACAGTTCATTCTTTTTGAACACAGAAAAGGCAAAATAGATTTCAATATTCTGCTGCTGGCATTACCTCAAAAGGCAAATATCCAAAATGTAGCAAAACCATTTATTAAATCTGGCTTTTGCTTTTTCAGAAGCAAATAGTTTTAGCAAAGTAAGAGGTAGTCCCAGCCAGACAAAGTGAGTAAAAATAATTTAGAGTATCCTGTTCTCATTAACCAGAATTACGTCTCAAATCAACCCTTACATAGGCACAGAAGAATTCCCTTCTCTTTTTTAGCCCTCTGATTTTAAACTCCTTGTACTGTCTCTTGACATTCAAAGTACATCTTCTTCCATCAGAGACAAATGTGAGAGCAAACATTATTTAAAACAGTTATACAAGTGTTTTTGTCTGCATCCGAAAGAGGCCTTTCACCTATTTAAATTGAAAAACGGTTTCCAAAGCACAAGGAGGCCTTGAAACGTCCCATGTGTACTCTTCAGTATATAATTACAAAGATAAGAAGTGACACATTCATTCTGGTAAAACTCCATTGAGTAGGCCTCCAAAGACAGAAAAATCTCTTATTTATGTGGTATTTGCTCCTTCAGACAGACATCACACCATGTAACAAATCTATTCAAAAAAAGTCCAACCTAAAATATGGCAATCAACTGGATTTGCAAATCCTCGTTCTGGTATTGTCACAGCTAGTATTTTATTACCACAACTTAATCACCTTCAAGTAATATAAACTACTCTGGAAGGAACCCAAGGGTTATTTCAGAGTATTTTTAGTATTTCTCATCAGTGTCTCCCTCTTCCCCCCAAGCTGATTTTCACCTGAAAAGTGTGTTGTAACAGCAAAAAATGAGATGGAAAGGAGGCAAGCATTTGGCACACTGAATACGTGGTCAAAGCTGTGATCACTCTTCGCAACACTTCAGGGACTCTGGAAGCAATTCGAGAGCCCCCCAGTTATTCAACCGTTTTAGTCCTTACAAACATAAGCTGCAGAAATAACTGTCGTGCACTGGACATGCATCGTGATTTAGTCTGATTGCCCCAGTGTGATATTTAAGTCAGGGTTTACAAAACTATGTGGCTTTCTATCAGTTGCTACAGACCATCTACTAAGGATGGGAAGCGATGGGGCAGTCTCATAGCCCAGGAGGCACAATGTGACAGCAACTTCTGCTGCTGGAAGTCACCCACAGCTGTTGCTCAGTCACCCACAGCAGTGACATATGTCATACGAGGCTGAGCAGCAGCATTCATCTGGAATGACTTCAGTTCGTCTCTCTACCTTTCTATAATTATTCCTGTACCACACTGATCTCTCCTTCCCCATGCAAAAAAATGGGCGCTGCAAAACTTCCATTCCAACTTTGCCATGCCCTCCCCAAAGGCAACACTGACTTGGTCTGGCAGGGACACGGCCACAACTTAACAGTGCTGATGAAAGGCGTCGGGAAGGGAACGGCTCAGCTTTGCCCAGGAACGACCATGCTGCAGCTCCCTGTCTAATGGCCTTGCCCTCTGCTGTGGAGAGGCAAGCGAAGGGCAGCGCACACATCTTGCCACTTCTCAAGGACAGCGACTACCAGCTGCCAGTACACGCTGAATCGCTGCTATTTTTGTAAACAAAGTCCTCTTCAAGTGCCAACCTGTGCTAGCCACAACCGTGTTTAGAAAACAGAAACAACAACAAAAAGCCCAGTGTGGCATTTTGGTGATTAAAGAACAATTCTGCATAGCCCAAGTCATTCCAAGAGCCTCGTCCATTTAACTGAAACGTTTGGGCATGTGAAAGCCAGCGAGCGTCACCTGTTGCGTTCAAAATGGCGGGGAAAGGCAGAGGTAGCAATGGTAAGCGCCTACCAGGTCATATGCTGCCAGGACCTTCTTCTGCACGTCGGGCATGGTCCCCAGAGGCTCTAGGTAAGGAAACGCGTCCTTCATGCAGAGGGTAACGGAGGGTGCGTTGTCACTGCTCACAAGCCGCGAGGACAGGGTCAGGATGCACTGCTTCAGGCTTGCGATGGGCGGCAGCCCACACAGCTCCTTGACAGACACCATAGCATTCTGAGGGAAAGAAAAGAAAGACTTGAGCGCATGTTGCCGCTTGCCACTCGGTTCCCCCTACCTGCCAGTACTTGGTCAGCTTCTGCCTGCTTCTCCCCGCTGATGCAGGGCAGTGCTACCCTGCTGCCCGCAATCCCTGGGCCCCCCATGGACCCCAGGGTGCCAGCACACAGAGGAATTCCCAGCCAGCCCTATTCCCAGTCAGCTCCCCAAGCCTACTGCCAGCCCCAGCTTTCCCCCAGGCCCAGGTATCCCAGCTGCCAGCTCTGCAGCTACTTTGCATTGCAAATCCAGCCCCAACAGGGACAAGCTTTGGTCCCCAGCATATTAAACCATCGGCCTAAAATGCTATTTCTCTTCCCAACTGCTCAGACTCCAATTGCTTTTGATGCTGTAATCACCTCGTTCTCCCGTCATTATCATCCTCCAGCAAGAACGAGTTCGACAGACCTTGTATTTCCCATGGGAAAGGCAAGCAGGAAAAAACCACTTTGTTTTCAGCCTTACATTACCACATCATAAAGAAACAGAAACACTCTTTCCCCTTCAGAGGTCACATGTAAGAAAATCAATACCGGATATACAGGTCAAACCAAACTAGCATACCAGGATTTATTTATTTATCAAGTCAGTGGATGTATGGCTGACATGCCCTCATCATTTAGCTTCTCTAGTCCTACAATGAGTGACCAAGATGCGCAACATCTAAGTAAGAGAGTATTATAATAACCCATACCTTGTAAATGTTCCCCACAGATCTTGCTGAAAAAAGTCATCAGAAAATGCCCAGCTAATTAATAAAGGCTTTTCTCATTAATCAAATACATTAGCACACAGTTAAATCTAATGACTGTGTCTTTACAAAGCATTCCCCAGAACAAGATCTTGCACTGAAATTTTGCTTGGAAGGTACATTAATGAGTTAGATTCAGAATATTTTCTTTTATACAGTTCACATATAGTGCCTGACCTAGACAGAAGGTGGAGTCAGCGGTTCAAACTGGTTACTTTCAAGGCCTGCAGGAAAGGAAAGGAAAGGCTGGGAAGTTTCCCATTCTTAAAAATATGCTTAAACTATTCCTTTGGGAGTGATTTAAAACTTATGTCATTTTGTAAACTCTTCCAGCTGCCAACATTTAATTTGCTTTAGACTCTGTCCAGAAGAGTGGGGTCAATGAAGTGCTATGCGTTTTTCCCCTGTTTTCAACAAAGACAAATGAATTGTTTCTGTATCTTTACCAAGGAGATAGTTATGGCTGATTTCAGCTATTTTTAAAGTAAACTCATTGTTTAATGCTACTCAGTTTTGTTTCTAGGCAGCGCCTGGACCTCTGAATTGAGCCGCCCCTTAACCAACCCACAGAGGCAAGCACCAGGCAGGTGGGTTCTTGTTTGGCCTCGCCGCCGCTTCACCCACCTCCTGCCGACCACGAAGGTCTAACCCAGGCAGCTGTGACGGTGCTGTGCACCTGGGCCCTGACGCTGCCGGCCGCAGCAGGCTCCGGCTGCTCTTGGAGCAGCACGGGCGGGCGGAAGCGGTGCCGGGAGACCCTCTGAGCCAAGACACGGCACCGGTGTCTGTGCCGGCACTCAGCCAACTGAGACAACGCGGCTATTTCGCAGGGAGGAAATTGCAACCCAAGTGGCATTCAGTGCCTACGTTGAACATCTGCAGCCCTCGGGCAAACAGTGGCAACACACGCTCAGGGAAACGTGCTGCTCTTTGCACAGTGGGCTTCTCTGGTGTAGACGAGACCTCAACGACACATCCACTGACTGTTTCTTATATTCACCCAGACAAAGAAAATTAAGACCATAACCCTCACTCAGTTAGCAAAACAAAAGCTTGCTGACGTTTTCCAGGACCAGCGAGGAAATGAAGTTTTTGACACCTGAGGCATGGGGACACAAATGTACCCTCAGTTCTGATTTCTCAACAAACACAACCAGTAAGCATGTGTTTGGAGAGGGCATATTAATTTTTGAAACATTTCTGCCTAATCCCACATTTTCTTGTTAGTTAGCACCCGTAACTATCAGCCTTCTGCCGTCCAGTTAAAGGTTGACAAGACCTGTGGGTTGGAAGCTTCACCAGTTTCCACCAGCTTCAGCAAGTTAGCCCTACCAGCAGCTCGCACCAGGACATTCACTTCCACATTCAGGACACACCAATGCACGTGACGGAAGTGTCATACCTGCATATTTTCTCTCATGTCAGTAGCCTCTCGTAGCGGATGCACTGCCAACTTAAAGATATCATCGATAGTCTTGAGACCGGTGTTCCTCAGCATAGTGTACTCCCTTGCTTTCTTTCCTATCCTCACTGAGAGGCTGCGCTTTTGGGCCTTCCCGCCTCCACTTCGGTTGGTTATAGCAATGTGAACAAAGAGGGTAACGTGCTCCATGATATCACCAACAAAAGATCGCAGCGGTATGTGCCTATATCCAGGCTGTAAGCACTCCAGAGGGATGGTGTACTGCCCTATGAACTCATCCCCAATGTAGTCATCATCCAAAACAACAAAACGGATCATGGCCAGCTCTGGTAGATTGATCTGGAACTCAAAGCTTTCATCAAAAATGGGGTTATCACTGTTTTGCTGAACAGTTTTAGTTCTTTGTTCAGTGCAGTCTGCAGGAATGCCGTGTATTTCTATGCAGACATAGGGGTCTATGACATCCCCTTTTGCACATGCACCCTTGGGCTTTGGAAAGTTCTGACCACTGATTATTTTGACATGTAGGACTTGGGGAGAGACCCCCGGAACAATGCCCTTGGTATTTGCACTGAAGTAAGACACTTCGTCACGCATTACTGAAGGCCTGAGAACATACCCGCATCCCCCATTCTGTAGAAACCAGCCAGTGTGTAGGTCCATCATGGGCCCTGGGGTCTGATAGTTCATTGCCACTATCTGGCAACCACAATTCCAAAAATCTTGAGGATTTAAGTTACTAGAGTCTATCCTCATAGCACTTGGGTACACCCTGGACAGAAACTTTTTATTGTAGTTGACAAAATCTTCAGGGTATTCATTTGCAATCCGACTGGCTTCTGCCTCACTGAAGGAGCACATTTCCCAATAATTTTGGGCTTTCATGGATGTCTCAAAGTCTTTGTATTGGACAGACTTGCATAGGGACACCAAGTCGGACAATTCCCTGCAGAGCCAGATCAGCTTCGGTTCCCTTGAGAAGTCCTCTGACAGTCTCCGGGATATTTCAGCCTCTTCATCTTCATCCGTGACTTCTCCTTCTAATATGTCCTGGTCACAGGGCAGCTTCTTCCCCTTCACAATGATCTTCATTTTCAGTTTCTCGGGTGATGGGAGGTAGACTTCTGAGGATAAAGGTGCCTCTGTGTATAGTTTGTTTCCAAAGATCCTTTTCATGTGTTGCACCACTACCTTCTGCTGTGGTACTGAGCAGTGGTTTCCCAAGCAGAGAATAAGGGGGTATTCTGAAGCAAAGAAGGCCAATTTGTTTATTACCTCAATAACATTTCGAAAGGCAAGTGGCGATGTCATGTTGTTACGGTTACAAATAATGGGTTCATTATCTGGGCCGTCACAGACGTCTAGTTCAATACTCCGACAACTCATCTTTAAAGCTCTGACATAACCGTTGATATCAGCTGGCCCTCTGAGCTGGTCTTCTATGAGATATGTGTTGTGGGATGCATTGATGTAGTAATGTGACAAAGGCTGCGTCATGTCTTGGACAATTTTTTTGTGCTCTGGGTCAAAAATATCACATTCTGGGGACAACAAATATTGAGTAAATCCATCAATCGCAAGAAAACCTTTCAATCGCCCTTCTTGAGAAAGCTCATACCTGCGTATAATATCTAGACACATTTCTTCTGTTATGTGGGTCACTCCTTGCTCAGCCTCTAAAAACAGCATGAGGTCATTGGCATCTAAATACTCTTTGTTTTTAGATATCTGCACGAGTAAGAAATAAACTTCAGGTCTTGTGCAAAGTTCACTGAATGCTTCACAAAATTCCTCTTTCGTTACTCGTGTTGTCAGTTTCTCTTTGCTCTTCTGGATTTCCTTAAATTTTAATCTAATCTTTGATTCCTTTAAGGTGGGGTTAAGCTTCTTTATTAGCTCCACAGATGTATCTTCTAACATTATGCCATTACCATCAACATCTGCTGCTTCGAATACAGCTTTTAGCCAGGCAAATCGTGGGGTATTATGGCTGCTTTCCATCAAATCCAGGGGTTGTTTGCTACGAGAAACCAAGTACCTTAATCCTGATACCCAAATATTGGCCACATCAGCTGAATTGGCAACCAAATCAAGGGACTCGTAGTTCTCACCATGAATTACCGACAACGCACAGTCCTCAGAAATCTGGTCTGCGAGTCCATTATTCCTGAACGTTTCTGTGTTCTTCCCTAGTCTGATTTCTTTTATAGCAGAAATATCAAGCTTGGCTTTCTCAAGGTCCTTCTTGGAAGGCTCCCAACGAAGAGCCTGCAGGTCAGGATCCAGAGTAAAAAACCGGTTATAAATCCGGGAATTTGGACGAACTTTCTTCAATTCACACCCAGCCTGCATAAAGCTGATACAGTCGCTGGCGCTGCTTATTTTCTTCTCTGATGGCATGCTGCTGAAGGACACTGTTTTCTTTCTTCCACATTTTTGGTTTGAAGGATCCTGTGGAATAATTACAGTAAAAAAAGACTGAGTAAGTTTTTTTTGGCCGTTCCACAAGTACATAAATAATAGAGAAGATATGTTTATGTAAAGATAGTTCATGTTCTTATGAACCTCAAAACACAACATATTATCCCTTCCCACAATTTAGTTCCCTACTGAGCTATAAAATATACGGAGCTATACAGTGACTTGATTGATTGCAGCATTAGAGATACCAAGTTTTCATGAGTGACATTTGCAGCTGTTAAACTGCCTTCCAGATCTCAGCAACTCACTACAGCTGTGAGGGGGTGGCATCCGGTTGTGTCACATACATTTTCAAAACAGATACATATGGGAAGAGGGGTTTCACGGGAAGCTCCAGCACCCGGTTAAGGTCTGCGTAACCAGGAGTGGGGTGGATCTCACCAGAATTTAAGAGATACCATGAATAAAGGAGGAGCTTTGGCATAAAAAGGCATGAGAAAAGAGTCTCAGCCTATGTGGGAGGAGAAGGGGAAGAAAGAATTCTCCTCAGCAGTGCTGGGAGGAGGGCCTGGGACGGGTCAGCGTGCTGCGGGGCACACGTGACAGCTTGGTGCTCAGCAGATGAGCATCCTGTCTCGATTCTGCCTCTTTTCTGCAACCTTGGACACCTCAAGCGAAACTAAAACAAAACCAAACAACAGTCATGAGTCAGACCCCCGAGATACACACCCAGGAGAGTCTGGGCTTTCTTATTTCTATGTTTTAGTGTCCTTTGGCAAAGGACGTTCTCACTAAGCTGAGAAGCCCATCTCTGCTGCATGCACAACCGCGTAGCTCTCATCGCTGCTCTCGTGGGAGCCCCACGTACCCCTGTGCTCAGCTCTAACCTACTTCACACTCTCATCTCCCCATTTGCTTTGAAAAGTAGCCATGTTAGTCGCTTCTGTGTACCAGGACCACAAAACACTGTGGGAAAATGGACAACCAGGCAAGAAACCCAAAGCTTTTTTTTAGGGAATGTATTCTAACTCCTCTTGAGAGAATACTTAGCCAGACACGTGTGACTGTCTTTTCAGTATCAACGACCTACTCACTGCTGGATGTAAAACCAGCTGCCTGCAAAGCTTTCTGTAATTTTAGTGCAGCAACTCAATTTAAATCTTTTCCCACATATTATCAATTCAAAACATTTCACAATAATTATAAATTGCAAATCATTCTTTTTTCTCTGCATGATTTCCATCTACTCCATTAGTATATAAACTATCCAACAGCTACCACAAATATTTTAAAAATATCGTTCAAGGCTGTAATTAATAGTGAAACACTTGTTAAAATTGCTTTCCTTCCTATTTCCCCAGCTACCAGCAATACGTTCCCAGTTCTCTGCTTTCTGCTGTCGAAGGGACTTTTGCTGCCTGAATTTTGACTACATGAGGAGTCAGTCCCAAGGTGAGGAAATGTTGATGCTGGGTATGGGCACACAGCCCTCCAACCACGCTGTCCTCAGGCCCAGCCATGAGATATGCACCAGGGACCAGCCTCCTGACAGCCCCTGGGGACCTGCTCTGAGACACCAAAACCCCTGACTTCCAAACCCTTTGCAGCCTGGACTACCCTCCCCTACCCCAGGAGCTGATTCCCTGCAGTTCCCATTTATCTGCTGTGTCATTCACCCTTCCTCGAGTCATACTGCCCTGCAAATCCTAAATGCAACCCCTGCTCGACCAGTGCCCTCCATCCAACCATCTCTGTCCTTCCTCTGCGCTGCGCTGTCTGTGCCTGAGCAGGACCCTCTGTAGCTCTCCTAGCCACAGAGCATCAGTCTTGGTGCTTGTAAGAACATCTCTACTCATTGTTTGCAAGTTTGCAAGGATACTTTCAGCAAACTAGTCAGTATAGATGTTTCTACAAAATTGCTATTGTCATTGGCTCACTTCATTCAGTAACATCCGAAATATTTCCAAAACCCCAGCCCCCAACAACTGGATTTAAAGGCATGGGATCTGCTGGGAACAAACCCAAAACCTCTAAACTTCTTATGCTAAAGATTTCTCATTGAACTGATACAGTGACTTCTACTGTCAAGAATAATTACTCTAACCATTTATTGTAGAACTTATTATGAGAATGGGTCTTAAAAAAATAGGAGGAAAGTCAATGAAGCAAGTGCCTCAGGTCAGCTACTTTTTTAATTACAGTTTTCTGCTAAAATATTCTGTTCTTGCATTAAGAGACTGCATTTTAATACACATCTATGGCCATGAAAATCTTCAAGCAATAGATGCTAATGAATACAAACGAATGAAGCCGATTACCCCCTGGGTTCTAGAAGAGCCTTTTCCTTCTTATTTCTTTAGGTTTACAAGAGCAATATTTAGATTTAAGATTGATTATTAATTAAGATTATTTTTCTCATATAGAAAGATGTATTAATGGCCTTTGAATCTGCAGTGATTCATTCCTTGATGCAGAGTGGTTCCTCAGGGCCAGACTGGAAAACTCATCAGAGCAGCATAACTGATTTAGCCACAGGTCTGCCATTTTGTCTTTGCTAGAGAGGCAGGAGTTGTTATGTTACTAATTTTTTTCTGCTAAAAAATAAAAGCTGTTTATTTTTAGTTCCAAGATATCTGTGCTTTTTGATGAAAATAAGCCACGGAATTAATCAGCTATTTTTTGGGTATTAAGGTGGGGAAACAACTAATTGGCCTCATGCAGAATCAACAAAAATTGCCTTTTAACATTCAGTCTTAACCCCTCAGGGATTTCAGAGGGAATTAGATTATCCTCTGTATCCTCTTTCCCTGCTTTTATTTTTGATGGATACTTCTGGTTTCGTACTTGGTGGTATGTAAGAAACATCAGAATTGTACAACAGCAGTTCTTCATCTCTGACTAAGACTTCCCCCATATCTTTTAATCAATTGAACAGCATTTAAGTCTAATCCATGGACTAATTGCCTAAAATTAACAAGATTTCAGTATTATTGACATTGATAGGATTATTTTAACTGATACTAACAATCTCCCCAATCACCTGTACAATACACACAAACCCTGCAAAACTGCAATTGCTAACTGAGCTTATTACTGCATCTGCTATTCCCCTCTTGGTCTCTACAGAATAGGAACATACTCAGTCTTTGGAAGTGAGAGCTGCTCATTTAGATTTAATGTGACAGTTTTCATTCATAATTATCAAGAAGTTATTTATTTTAGTATTGCAAAAACTCGAAATGTGTTTCTGTGAGCTCAGCCTGGCAAGCTAGGCACTCGCCTTTGTTCTACCACATTCACACTGCTTGAACAAGCATCTCCAGATCCTGACACCCCAGTTCAGCCAGGCCACACACATTCAGGTCCAAGGGATCACCCTGGGGAGCAGGGGAGTGTTTTCTTCAAGAAGTGTCCTCCCTCCACTGGGCTCCACTCACATCAGAGCCTGGAGAAGATGATGTAAATACAGTTTGCCTCTCCACTGATCTTATGCTGAGCTTAGTTCAGCTGAGCCTACAGACTCAGGTTGCTAATTTTAGTTTAGCTATTGTTTTTCTTTAAGTCTCTACCTTAATCCAATTTTGACACATTGCTCTTCTAAGACAAGACATCCAGCTAAGAATACTTCCGCGCTGCAGTGTCTCCAGTGGCTAAGATCCTGCTCCGTTTTACCTTTCACTGGAGACTAAGAACAGGAATAAGTACAGCCACCTGGCGAACTAAAAGCTGCCAACATCTTATGCGAATAAATAGCAAACCTGCTCTCTTGCGTAACCTGCCAAAAACATTCACACTGCAAATTATCAAAAAAACCTCTCTACAGTATTCACCCACACAAGAGCACTTGTTCCCCTTCATTAACCAAAGCAATCAGAAAGCACAATGAGATGTACCCCTGAATCTTGGAGGTGAAACATCTATCCTTCCCCAAGATGAAAAGTCCATCAAAATTGATCTTACCACACAGTAACTGGCCTAGGACTGCCCTTTATCCTCAGTCACTTGTACTGATGACACTGAATTTATTGTGGCAATGGAAGAGGGAAAGGGAAGGGACAGAGAAGGATGATGTGTGCCAAAAAAAGAAATTTACATCAGTGTGAAAACAAGCAACTAACTTGGAGATTTTCCACCCTAACACCCTCTCTACCAGAGATAACCTAGCTCTATACAAAACACTTATTGGAAACAGAACCAGTTTGCATGCAATGTACACGCACAAAAATGAAATCCCTACTTACACGGGAAACCTTGTGCTTTCCAAGGCAAGACCCTTCTTTCAAATTGACTCAAACTATGGTTTCCTTCAGTTCTTTGGACACCCTCTATAAGGTGACCTAACTGGCTGCCTCCATCTCCTGCTCCTGAGCCTGCATAATATCCATTATGCAAAAAATACCTCAAGACCTCAACCACAAGACCACTTCAACATATGCTTAGCTTTCAGAGTACACACAGCTGCTCTGAAATCAGTTAACACCAAGGAGACATATCTGAGTGCTGGCCTGACTGCATCTTAACATTTTCTAAACGTTTCTAAAGCAGGGATTCAGAGCTCCAATCTAAGCGTACTCCCAAAATAGGAGAAGCTCTCCTGTTGAACACATTATCGTCGTCAGAGGGACTGTATGTGTAAACAGTGGGATCAGTAAGCCATCAGCAGTTGTGGGAAAACTCCACCCCATCTACCCTGACCTTTGACTACTCAATATTCTGCTGTTTAAATCAAAGAGCTAACAGAAATAAATATGTGGGATTAAAAAAATATGAATAAACATGCTCTCTACCTCATCCCACCCCCTTTGTCAAAACTATAGGACATAAATTGTTGATCTGAAGTTAAGAAACAGGGCAGTAGCAAGAGCTGTATAGCAACCCTGCACACAGAGGTCAAGCTCATGAATTATTATTTGTCTGAAATGAAGTTATCTGAAGGACCTCTAAAGCATTGACAGTCTTCCAGGATTCTGCTAAGGAGGATAAGAAGGGCAAAAAGCATCACTTACCCGAAGACACCAAAAGCCCTTAAAGAGCTGCACGGCTTCTGTGAAAGGATGTGAAATTCAGTAATGATGCCGAGAGCTAAACTTGTTAAGTGAGGTTAAGAGCCATTTCCCCCAAAACCAATTCACATTTTCACCAGCGAGTATCACCTTTGCTAAAAGAGAAGCTTTATTCTGATCTTTGCCGTTTCCCATGAACCTAGCACTAAGAAATCAATAACAGACAGCTTAGTCTGTCCTCACAAATAGATGGTGATAAACGGTGCATCCTAAAAGCTATCTGCTCTGGAAACTCCACATATCCACTTAACTGGTCAACTGATTACCTGATTTTATTTTTTTTTCCAGGAGAAACTAATTAGCTCTACAGTGTGAGGTTTTGGGGGGTGCTTCTAGATATTTCAGTTATACACAGACAGAATCCCAGTCCCCGAAAATCTTAAAGCTTTACAGTGCTTGTCGTGGGAATATGTACCTTTAGACATTGAACAAAGAAGTCGGTGAGTCACTAGTGGCACTCAAAGCACTGTGTAGCAGGTTGACAAATGATGGTGTAATTTTTCTATAATGAAGTCAGAGCAGGGAAGGTTTACATAAACTATCCAAGAGAACACAGAAAGTCAATGTTGGCACCAGGGCTGTAACCAGAGCTCATGCACATGTGAGGCTTAGTCCATCTGATCAGAAATGCAGCTCAAAGCTTGAACCCACAGTACCAGGATGTGATTACTACAGGTAGCAATGAACATTGGAAACTGATATTATTAGCACACAAAGCTTTCTTCTGTGAATCTCAAGCCATGTTCTAGCCATCCTCAGAGAGCATTCCAGGACTGCCCATTTTGCAGATTTTATCGGTCCTCCTCACAGCCTCTGCTATCACAACAAATTAATGAGCTGAACTCCCTCTAATCTTTCTTGGCAAGGCCCATAGGATGTAAGTATCAGATATCCACTGTGACAACTCACAGAACAACAAAGAAAAGGTTACCTACTCAAAATTCATCCAGGCTGACAATTCACGGCACAAAGTAGCTACCTTTGCACAGGGGCTGAACAACTAAACACCCTCATCACTGGTGCAGGCAGCCACAGGGATGCTGCCAGTCACACTTGGGCTAACTCTGCAGCCCAACAGATTGCAAGAGCAGATGTCAATGCTGTGGGATCAACCTCGGTAGCCTCTTCAAGTCAAAATTCCTGCCAATTCAGGGATTTGAGCACATGTGGAATAAAGACTGGATCCAAAGTTTAACACATTCACTCTTAAAAGCCGATACACATGCAATGGAATAAACAGAAAATTTAAGGCAGACCAAAAATACGACATGGACAGATACATGAGAACACAGTGTCCAGCAATTTTCCAAATACCAAAATAGACTCGCTGGCATGTCGGCAAATCCAGCTAGTTGTCACTAATTAGCAGTTTAACTTGAGCTCAAGCTCCACGCAGAAGCCTAAGCACTATCATCATTCATGCGAAAGCAATGACTAAGGGATCTCAGACACAAGGTAAAGTGAAGTGTCATGGGGAACAGTAATATCAGCATTTACAGTGTGCTTTTCCCAACTCCCCAGGATTACCCAGACATCGGGTGTGGGTAGTGGACTGTCACCAAGATCTATAATAATGACTTTACAGTCAGCTTCTCATCAAAAGGGGAGGAGATGTCACCCTGCAAAATGGGCACCTCGAGGGCAGGAAAACAGCATGAAGATAATAGTTTAACTATTCTGGGATGCTGAATAGTCACCACTCGAGAACTTCAACAGGAGGCAAGATTATAACAGCTTGTCTGCTTTCCTCTTTACCTCCGTTACTAAAAATCCCTTTCAAATACTGGAGTGTAAGTCTAGAGAGAGCTAGAGAAGGATGTCTGGAGAAGATCTTTGAGAAAAACATCTGAACCAAAATGATTTGCTGTTCAAGGAATGCTTTGTTGTGTGTCTGCTTTCTTCTTTTCTTTTCTATTTTAAAGCACTGGCATTGCCAAATTTAGTCAATTTTGCCTTGAAGAAAATTTACCTTTGCTGTTTAAATGAAAAATAAGAGCAAAAGAAAAAAGCAGCAGCACATGAAGTCTCCATCTGGAAACACTTTTTGGAAATGGAAACCATGCAATGCAAGAAGGGTTTATTTTCTGGCATGGTAGGACACTTAAGTTACTACTTCTACTTGTTTTTATAATTAGGGCCACAAAGCCAAAGTCAAGAAGCTTCCAAGAGCACAAGAACGTGAATGCCTGTAATGAGGCTACCACTTCACAGCTCCTTCTGCTGCCATTGTTCCTGAAGTTTTCTCTTTACACTTCATCATCCAACTGGTTTCCAAAAGGACAGTCCTTAAATGAAGGTGTAAGTGCCTATCCCTTTATGTATTAAGCAACACCTACAGTGAGAAATGAATTCCTGGATGACACTTCAATACATACACACAACGCCTCCATATAACCCTATGGAAGAGCCCACCTGATGCAGAAGACTTTTCGTGGATCCTCTTCATGCTCCCTGTGGAACAAAACCTTCACTTATGACACCCCAAGTGCCAGATCTACTTCCAGTTCGGAGGAGGCTTTCAGTTTGGAAGGGACTGACACAGCCCCCTGGATGCAATGTCTCCAACCACTGCCACTCCCAAGCACTCTGTTATTTCCAAGTACTTGGGTTGCTCACAGGCAGTAACACAAGTCTCCGAGGCCATGGTAGACATGGATTGAATTTATCTCCATGCTCTAAGGGAATATAAACCTGAGAAAGACACTTTCTGTCTTCAAGCAGAAGCAGTAGCAGCAAGCCCTGGGAAAATGAGATCTCGGCTGCAGCATTCCCAGGAGACCTCCATTGTACAAACCCTTGTTCTTTTACAGATTCTCCTTTGAATGCATGTGAGGCAAAAATTAAAAAGCGTGTCTATTTACAGAGCTCCTCCCTCCTCCCTCCCTCCCCCTAACTGCAGATAAGTAAGCTGTACTGGGCAGTCTGTACCAGAGTCCAACAGATAGTGCTGTTTCAGACCAGGGAGGAGAGGTGAGTAACCAAATCAGGGGTCCTTATTAAGTACCCATTTTGAATATTTGAGCTGATCACCACTCTTACTAGGTGGCTCAGGAAAAGAGTCTCTCAGGTTGAAAGGTCCCAAGTTCCTTAGGTGTAATAGATCAAATGCATGCCTTAAATCCAATCCGGAGACAAGCCAGCACCAAGAGTAACTGGTGGAGTTCAGGCAACATGAACTTTCCTCGTTTATACCTGCTTAAAGCTTCTGCTTTGATTTCAGGTTTACAGAGGTGACTGCAGCAATGGGACCTTGTACTGACCAAAATGTGGGTCACAGTAGAAAGAGCTACATCTGGAGAAAATGGCCAGATGCCCCATAGAATGGACAGATGGGAAGCCATGCTCCACCCACTCTTCATACAGACATGGAGGAAAGGCATTGCAAGTGCACAGGGCATGTAATCAGCCTGAACCTACAGCAGAAAAAAAAAAAAGATGATCCAAGACCAACATCTGGAACACACCAAAGATCTGGTGTCTCAGCATCCTCCTGACAGCTCTGAGCACCTTGACCAGGATGGCTCTAAAACATTGCTGTCAAACACTGTGCAGGCTCACTGAGAGTTATAGCATTACCCTGCACAAGGGCTGCCATGGCCCCAGGGAATAGGAAAACGAGCACTGCAGTATCTGTACATCTCAGCACAGCGTTAATGTTCATCTCTTTTGCTAGTCAGAGATATGACAGCTCTGCACCAAGTGCAGAGGACACTGCCACAATGTCCTTCCAAAACACAGAGACTGGAGCAACTTCCCACTGTCCGTAAAAGATTTAGAAGCTGCTCCGTACACTACCACAGGGATGGGTGCAGTCACACCTACACCTGCAAGCTAACGTGGAGATACCTGACCCAGCCTCAAGGTCCTCACCCATGGTCCTGCTAGCAGGGAAGCCACAACTTGCTGTGCATGCTGCTGTGGCCACCCTCCTCAAGGTGCCCAAGTCTCGGTGTGATTGCACGGGCAGCACTCCCTGCTGGAATAAACCATGGCAGTAACTCCAGCAATCCACAGGACTCGGAGGGTGCTAGCATTCAAACCAGAAAGAACTGACTGGCTTGAAGCCTTTGAAACTACAGAAGATAAGCTTTTTATTTCCACATCACCTGGGCGCCTGGGAGAACAGCATCATGCACCACATCCCACAACGCAAGAATTCAAACATGAACACAACACACTACACACACACCTCCCTGTGGGCTTTTCGCTGCAGTGATTTTGTTTATTTCTGCATCTTTTCAAAACAACATACACTTTTAAGTATTTTGAAGAGATTAGTTATTCAGACAGAGACATTAAATCAGAGCAAGACCTTCTCTGCATCCCTTGTTTAGACAAAAAAAACCAACCCACAACTAAAATTAAGGACTTTCACTGAGAGAGAATTGCAGGAATCTGACCTATCTGAACTTGAAAGGTGGTTTGTTTTATTATAAAGAGACCTCCATTGCATCTGTGGAGAGTCCATCTTAAAACCTGTAGAAGAGGATGACCTGTAGGTAAACCATCTAAACTTCCTTCAGTGAATCCATGGAAAACACTACTTGAGCCAGACAAGCCAGGAAGAAGGTTATGCGGGTTAAAAACATTGTCTCTTAACAGGAAGGAAAACCAGCCACAAGAAAGCCATACATAACATGAAAATAAGAGAAGTTGTTGGTGTGGGTTATAAAGTAAAGTAAGGAAAATTAGGAAATTAGTAAAGGAAGAAAATAGACAAAGGAGGAAACAGCAACCAGCGGAGTTGATATAAGCAGGAGAAGGGTTTGGTGGCAGGTGGCAGTTACAGCAGAGAAGGTCCAGACAGTTCATTTGAATAATATTAAGAGGAGGTTGAATCCCACCAGCAGTCCATCACTGCACGGGAACACTGGTGGTGGTAATAGTATAAAAGAGCATTTATTCACTAAATGACAGTAAAAGAATTCCAGTAGTAACTCAGGAGGAAAAGCCAAATGAGTTTAGAAAGACCTGGCTAAGGAAAAGCTTGCCTCACTGGTACTCTTCTTCATTACACCTCTGAATGCTGGATTTGCAGCATATCTGTGAGTGGGTATTTTTCATTGTCAAAATAATGGAAAAGCTGAAAAACTATTTGATTAAGAAAGAATAAAAAGATGATTAGCATTAACTATTTCCAACATTATGGAAAATAGAGCTTGTCAGACTAACCTGATATCTCTTCTTTCATGAGATTAAAAGTTTGGTTGATACACATAATAAAGTCATTGTCATATACTTAGACTGTAATATATTGTGGTTTCTGCAATGCATTTGACTTGGTACTGAATTACATTTTGATTAAGAAGATAGAGCAATAAACTCAGAAGACATTAAATGTATCAAACACAAGATAAATGATATGTCTCAAATGCAACAGTAAATGTCAAACACTCATCATGTAGATATGCTTCCAATAGGATCCTGCAGGGACCCATTCCTAGCCCAGTGCTATTTAGCATTTTTAGAGTGACCGAGAAGAAAGCATAAAATCAATATACATGGAGTCTGGAGATGATACAAAGCCAAGATTTGAACAGCGATGAATAACAAAGAATATGGGTCAGCGACCAAAAGTCAAAAGACTGCTTGAGAAGCAATGCATAAAAAAAAATCATGTTACAATAAGGACCAAAATATGAGGTAATAAATCTAGAAACACAAGGGGCAGGCCTTATTTACAGAACTCTGATCCAGGAAACAATAATTCTGGGAAAAAAACCCAACTTCATCATCACAGATAATCAGCACAGAATATAACAAAAAGATCACAATGGTATACTTGGTTGTATAAACATAGTATCCACTCAGGATAGAAAAGTTCTAATATCTTTGTATTTGTCCATCATGTGATACCCTCAGTTTAGAAATTACCTTGAAAACTGGAGAGAGTTCACAAGACCCACGAGAATCAGGAAGATTCTGGAAAACACATTCGAGTAAGAGATTCCAGATTCTTTTAGTTCAATACATACATTGTCTGGTCATAAGCAATTGCAGAAGCCCAAATCAATATAAGGAATAACTTTAAAGGACACTTCTTCTGCCCTAATAAAGGCATATCTGGGCACTTTTATTCAGAATGTAATGGTTTCAATTAAGTAGTTTAATTAAATACTGAATCAATGTATTTTAAGAAGTCCTTCAAATTACGTTTCCTTACAGACCCTGTAGAAACTCAAGATGTAGACTGACATGGTTTCAGATTATAGATGATTATATAAAGATCAGTACCATCAGGTGATACATCCTTTCAATACCTGGAAGTTGACACATCCAAAGTAAAGCTAAGACTATTAAAAAAAAGGCAAAAACACACACACACACACCCCCAAACCAAACCAAAAACAACCCACAGTGAGGACAGCTGAAGAAAGTCACAACCTCTCAAGGATGGCAGAAGAGTCTCCATCACTAAAAAGGCATTTATCAGCACCTGATTCCTTCCAAAAGGATGCCCCATGAGATCAAACGTGATTCCATTTAAGCCCTATATGACAGAGAGCGGACCAGATTTCAGGGGTACCTCCTGGCCTGCTTATTTAGGTATTAGCTCAAAAATTCAATCCCGTTTTTTTCCGGACATAACCGTTGAATGCGACTATGCTTTCTGGTCTGGTATCATGGCACTGGTGATTACCAGGCACTGGGGGCCCAAAATAGGATGACCAATTTAATTTCATTCTGAATCTTATAACAATCCTCCAGGAATAAAACGTGTAATCCAGTAAGCCACCCAAATCTCCACAGTCTAATCACATTATTTTAAGCCCTTTTTAATCAACTTAAATTATTTCTTCATTAATCACATTTATGCTGATTGAGATCAACCCCAATCCTTAAATTTAGCAATGAAGTTACAAAAAACCAATAAACTAAGGTAATGAAGCTGGTTTAATGAGAATATTTTTTAAAAATTCTGTCATTCATAATCAAATTATTAAATAGGTTGAGCTAGAATACATGCAACCAAATACGAAACTACGTGGGCAAGATAGCAGCATTGGTTTAGCTGGTCTATAATGCACCTGGGGGTGAAATTTTGCCTTGAGCATGCTGTCTAAAGGCCCCAGCTTTCTGTGAGAGAGAAAAGCAACTTTCAGCATATCTGACAAATGCATTAGCTCCTCTGAGGGAATTGTTTAACGATTTAGGAAGCATCCTTGAGGTGTAGGAGTTTGTACAGCTGGTGTGCAGGCTCTCTGCGGGGGTACAGGCACCACCTCCACGGGAACCCACAAGACAGATCTCTGCGGCAGCCCCAGTGCTCCCCAGCTCGCCTGGTGTGGGCAGGCGTGCAGTCCACCTCCCCACGCACGTGGCAGGCCCACGGACTTGGCTTGTCCTGTTTGTGCTTTACTATCTCTTGTCAACAAGCTTCATCACAAAACCAGGATGGGAAAACTTTCTGGTTGCTCCTCTACAAAGTGTACATACAGGTACTGAGGTGTGTCTGTATGTATACACATACTGAAAAATTTCTTAAGTATTTTACTCCCATCTACGGCTTTTTAGCTTTGCAACTATCTGCACAGTGCATACAATATATTCACCTTCAACATCCTTAGGCTGAAAAGCTAGACTGTAGGTATAAATTATGCCTGCTGATGTAAGAGCAGACTGTGACAAGCCACGAAACGTGCTACTACACTGATAAAGGAGCTGACAGGGCTAAAACTGACATACAAGTGAAACAATTATTTCAACGGTCTGCTTAGCAACAGTATGACAAATTAAACATCTCCCTTAAAAGCAAACCACAGGTTTCCCCATTAATACAAAGGAAATAAGTACTCAAGAGACTGCTGTGGTAGCATCATTAAATCATATTATGTGAATCTAAGAAGTAGGCATATTCCAAATTTTTACCAATGCAGATGCTGAGTGTTTGCATTACTCATTAAAATTGGGAGTAAATGATGCAGGTTACAAGCACTTGATAAGCCTTCACAGGAAACTGCAGCATCATAATCATCCCATTTATTTAAAGAATAACTGATTTGCTATGGTGATGTGCTACAATTTTTATCACATTTCTTCAAAACTATCCACCTTCAAGGGCAGAGCTCTCCTACTTCCTGGAGCTCTAGTCTTAGGGAGAGAAAAATCAGTCATTTGGTTCTTTTTCAATAAATACAGGACTGCAATTCTAATGCAATTTTATTCTGGCCATATATTTTGCTAAATAATTATAATTTCTTTTTCTCAGAAGTAAATTAGCTGCATGCCTGAATGTTACAGTCCCTTAGGTTTCACATAGCACATGCATTTTTATGGTTTAAGTATATCACCAACCTGGTGTAATTGCTTCCACCCAGCTAATATTTAAACATTACGAATCAGTGGCAGTAGGGGTATTAAAAAAAATAAATAATCTAACCACAGTACAGTTTTACTGTAACTGCAACATAACTTAGTATTTTATGAGAAAAAGTAACACCTCAAATCTCTAATAGTTTTGTACACTTGGAATGTTTAGAAAATGTTGAGGAAGAAGAGAACTGCTGTGTTTGCAACCAGAAAAGTGGGAACCCCCTGGCTTCTAGTTCTGCTCTCCACCCCAGGAAGAGCCCTTAGGAAACACAATCTGCTCTGGATTTGGACTCATGATTTCCGTAAGACTCCAAAATGTTTCTGAAGTACAAATCTCAGTACCTTCAGAGACAAGGCAGTCTCTGCCAGGGTCTCCATCCTTCCCCTCACCTGGGGGTGATGTGCATGGCAGAAAAGTAGGCGCCTAGCAGCAGGGATGGAAGCAGCTGGGCCAGTGGTTTTGGGAAGCTTTTTGTTTCAGGAGGTCCAAGTTTTGTATCTGCCTTCTTGAGAATGAAAAGCCACAGGCCCCATTACTAAACCACAAGCTTCCCTTATCTTGCACACTTGTCATTAACACCAACATGCACGTTCCCCAAAGCGATTCGAGAAGGACCTAAAAGCCATCTGTTAAATACTGGCAATGTTTAATTTTGCAAGTGAGCACAAATGGTGGCAGGAGCGTGGCATGAGTGAGTATGGCTCAAAAGCTGGGACAAAACGTGTGACTTATGCTGCAGAGAATTAAGCAAAAGCCACGCCTGCCAAGCAAACATGACACTTTCTATATTACTTAAGAGTCATGACAAGGATGGAAGCTATTTACAAGCAGCGTAAAAAACCTGAAGGAAAGGTATTCACAGGAAAATGTCGCTAACCTCTAGGAACCACTCCTCCATGGACAAAAATCAGCTCAAAACTCACAGTCCATTCAATTGGCCCTTTAAAATAGATTATGATTTGCAACAACTGTGTGACTTAGCAGTTGCTCATTTTAAGCTTTAATCTTACGAATGCTTACACACACATTTAGTCTCTACAGTCACACTGTTCATTTGTTAATATCCTGTTCAGCAGAAAAGAGGTGCGTTTGTGCGTTTGTTCATCCAACATCTCAAGTCCTTTTTAAACACCAGTGCTCTGGGTTTTCAAGACTCTTCGAGCTAATCCCTCCCACCAGGGAAACAGCTTCTAAGTTTGTTGGTGTGGTTTTTACATAAGCAGATATGGTGAAAAGATAAATTTTAAGGGAAAGGCTTTTTCTTGCTCTAGAAGAATTAGCTCCCTCTTTTCTCTTTCTTGTTATTTTTCATCAGTTCCTCTAGGTGGACGTATGAGCAACGAACGCTCCCTAACACGTTGCTCCAAGGTAAATAAAGGGTAAAAGAACACACTTCCATTTAGCTGCAGGACTTGCTAACTCTCTGAAAAAGAGACCAGAGGCAGGCAAGAAAGCACCCTGGCAGGGAGCCCCAGCATTGAGTACCCCACGCCCAGGGGAGCAGGGGGGACACACACTCATTCTCAGGCTGGACGGCTCCAAGTCCAGCATACTTGGGAGAAGCCAACTTTTGTGTTCTGTTTTTACAGATGACGCTATATTTTTTTTCTAGCTGGTGGCCACAGGAAAATCATACTGCTGTAATATGCCATTTAGCTATTTTTTAATGTGTCTGCCTTTTAATGGAAGACTAAAAAGGACAATAATTAAAAAAATACATAGCTTTCAGAAAATTATAGAATTCATTTGCTTTGCCTGTCAGCTTTCAATCTCAAAGCTCTTCATGAAATTTCCAGTTTTAACCCTAAAGCAAAGCTTTGTGCAATGAAGGGCAGGCATATTTTATATCTGTTTAATTATAATAATGAAGGCTTTGGTAATGCATTTAAAAGAACTACAGTATAATCAAGGCCGTATCCAGAGAACTGCTTTGTTGTACCCAGGAGATTTTGTCTGTCTTAATTAATTCTCCTCTCTCAGATGCAGAACATAGCGACTCTTGCATCGGAACTACCTCATGTAATTGCACAACGGCTCTACTTATTGCATACGGCATACATTTGTTTTTCAGTGCAGTTTCTAACACTATCATCATACTTCTTAAAGCAAAAACATAGAAAACATAAAAAACAATCTGGACAGTGTCTTTGTATATACTGAATGGTATGCACATGCTTCAGTCTTGTGGTTCAGCAAAGGAGCAGCAGTAAAATATGAATGCCTTAATGCTATTATTAATCTGAATCAGATTAAATTCTCTTAGTCCACATAAAGCAATCGTTCTTTACTTACCTTGATAAAATGAAAGCAGAATCTAGCCTACAGGAGCAATGTATGAGGTTCATGGAAATCCCATTCTTAATTATACCCTATTTTCTGCATACATACTTTATGGTATATTTGGAGTCAGGAGAATGGTACAAAACACTGTAGTAGCACCAGATAATTTACAAGTAGATTAAAAAAACAAAAAAACTATTAGAACTACCATAGACAGTAAATGCCATAGCTCATTAATTTCAGTGGGTTTTGTCTCTGCTCACTTCTGATTGTGAATCAATATTGAAGCTTATGTAAAATATTTTCCTCCTTCTGCCTATACATGAACAAAATGAATTAAAGTTTTTTTTCCAGACAGTGTTTTCAGCTGGGATTGCTGTTAACTGAGAGAAGGAAAATAATCATCTCTTTGTATGCAGTAAAGTGGCAAACATTTTTTAACTATGTACTTTGGAAAATAATACATTTTTAACTCATTTTCCAAAGTCAGTTAAATTATCTGTCAATGAGTTCTTGAGCTACTAGGTAAATTGAGGCATGTCAGATACTCTGTAATTGCTGAATGTTTTCTATTGATCAAAGCACGCTCTTGTAGCTCAGCAAACTGAAATGGCACTGTTGCCCTTATGAAAAATGAATGCTTCATCCTGCAACCATTTGCTAGTATCTGAAAATGCAAATACCAGTCTAAGTGCTCCAAGTGAAGTGCGGTCATTTGGCGAGCTCTGTGCACCACCACACCGACATAGGTATTTCGGTTGTGCTGTTTCTGTTAAAAGGGTGACACAACCCAACCGCAATCACTGGTTCCTTCCTAGACCCTGAAAGAAAACATAATTTTCTCCTATCAATAACAACATGCCCCAGAATAAACTCACATGCAACATTAGAAAAGAGTACGAAACTACAAAACCCACACCATCCAGACAGTAGCCAAAATACTGATTACAAAGGATAAATTTGGAAGGGGTCTAAATACATCCTTTCATTCCAGGGTCAACATGGCTATCGGAAGTGGTAGAAGGGAAATAACTAAACCTGTGAAGAACTGAAGGGTAGAAGATTTTTAGAGTATTAACTCAGCTGGGCTGTCACCTTGCAGGGTTTATAGGTTACTTCTGGTGGCACACTCATTCTGGATACCTTAATGCTAAACTTCGAGAGTTTTCTCTTTCTCTGCTGGCTGAAAACACAGGGCTTGAAATAGAATTCTGAAATCTAAGTAGGAGAATATACAAGACTGGGTATGAAGCAGGATTTCCTTGCATCCCATTTCTGAAAGGCTCAAGTACCGATATCACATATCATTGTATACAAAGGTACTTGTGTATCAACCACTGAAGCAACAGATCTGACTCCACACTAACATTCACTTAAGCAGTTCAGTTACTTTGCTTTGCGTAAAGCATAGAGCTGATGATACATCCCCAGCTCTTGCTGAGTCAACGAAACATTTAAACACAGATTTACTGTATTCAGTGAAACTTAAAAGAGATCTTTTAGCACTTTGCTGATCTCGGAGACTCACCCACAGTCATGCAGGACATAGAGGGCTGAGGAGCCTTGAATGCTGCCGACACACTGTTATATTGAGTGACAAAACCATCCCTCTGTTTTCAGAGATTGCTCTAACTCTGTATCAAACCTACATGTTTTGTGAATCACATCTTCATGGTAGGAATATATCAGCACACAGTAAAAATAAGTCAAACAGTTGTCTAAGCAAAATAAGGCGTTTGTTTGCAAGTGCAGAAAATATACGGTACACCATTCCTGAATAATTTTTTCAACTAGACTGCTTGGGATATCTTCAGAAAAACCAGACTACATATGTGAAAGATAATCCTTTTCATTTCTGACCATAAACATGATCTGAGGGCAGGTAGGAGAAATGGACTTGAAACCTCTTAACCTAAAGCATATCCCTTTGACCATGAGTTCCCCAATAATTGAGCAAGATGTAATAAACGGTTCAGTTTGGATAATACCAACTGTTGGATTCTTACTTAAAAGTTTCAGTGTAATTGTTTTTCCTTTTTGTATTTGAGTGTCCTTGTTCATGCAATACGAGAAAAGATACGCAGAAGTCCTCCGTTACCTCTACCATTTTCTTTTTATACGCTTAAGCAGTGATGACATGAAAAAAAATGTTTATTTCAGCAGAGTTTTGTGTAGAGCTGGTCCAATGCAAAAGCAAAACCAGGTTCACAAGCAGTCCATATGCACAGCCTCATTAAGAAAATTACACACTACCCGTAGTTTAACCAGAATTTTCAGAGACAGAAAATGCCTCTTAAGTCTATGAGATGCAGGTGTTCATGCTAGAGGGAAGAATGGGACTAAAAGGCCTGGAAAATTTTTTCTTGTTTTCCTATTTAAGCCTGTGCAGAGAGACAGGCAATGTTTGGCAAATAAACGCATTTTAAATACACATCCTGGACGTGTTTATACTCGTATTTGTGAATAAAACAGGGAATTGAGACTAAAGCTGTGTTAAGTCCTGTGGCTTCAGACAGGACACATGGGCATGACACACAAGCATGAGCACAGGCGTGCAGCTGTGCGAGCACACGTCACGCACTGACACAAACTTAACACAGAGCCGTGAAGGGATTTCACCACCTCCTTTCCAAGTGCAACCTGTAAAAAAACTTGGTACATTCCAAGCCATTGCAAGAACAAACATTTTCTCCCACACAAATATCTCCTTGAAGCCCAGAGAGCAATCATGTCTTGCCAGGGTGATTACGCAGCATCCAGAAGGGGAAAGAGAGGCAGAACGAGACAGGAAGAACTCCAGCAGGGAGAAACTGGGAAAACCAGAAAAAGACTTCTCTCCTTATAATTACCTTGGTAGAATAATGGCAGAATTATACAAAAGGAGCAACCAGAGCGCCTTCCAGCATACATTGCTACTGCTTGGATTAATCAGATAGAGCTGTTCTTGAAACTGATACATAAATTGACATTAGTTCATTCTGCATGTATAATTTCAATTCACTCTCATTTTTCACACCAAATGATGTCAGATTTTAATTAAAATCTTTTAACTGAAAATTAAAATGTCAGTGGTGATGCACAGATGCTGCTGAACAGATTTATCTTCTCCCTCTCATAAATTAAAAAAAGAGGAAATACCTAAGAGCAAGAGTTTCAAGTGATACTCTGCTCAGCCAGCATCAGGGACTGAGCATCACTGAATTAAGTCCCAGGGTTGTATTTTCTTTCTAAACATACTTCTTGCTGCCAGTTACATGCCTGCAGGGTCAGAGACTACCCAGCTAAACTCTATTATTCAAATAGCAGGGGAATGTAAAAGCAAATAGCTCCTAAATGCAGTATATCAGTACAGTGTGTGCCCAGTGCACATCTTAGGAAACTCCAAACAGCTTTTTTGCTCATCAGACAAAAGATGGCCCCTTAGCAAAACCGAAACCTTGAACTCCACCACTGGTACGTCACCCCACACAGACACACATGAGTGCGTGCTTCTCTGCCTCAACTCCCCCCCAGCCAAGGCACTGCAGACCCGCATTTGGGCGAGACTCAAATGCAATGGCTGAACATCACCTTCCACCTCTCCAAAAACATTCATTGGTGAGTTTCACTGGGAGAGGTGATAACGGAAGAGCCACGCAGTGCGACACCCATTTTCCAGAGCTGCTGCTTTAATGAAGTCTAACTCCACTCCTGCTAATTGCTTCAAACAAGCTAACCTGGTCTGACACACCAGCACTCATTTACCAACAGCTTCCAAGGGGTGTTCCCCAAGGTCCCTTTTGGCCCTGCTACTACCATCAAGCTCTCAACTATTTTAATCAACAGACTGTTCAATCTACATCCAAGGTCCGCAGGATCACTGGCATGAAGTGAGACCTGCAGCTCTTTTCTCCAAAGCTGCTATTTCTGGTGTTTCCAGAGGTTCTTCTGTTTGGTTCAAAGGAGTCAGAGTTACAAACTTTCTTTGTCCACCTCAAACTAGCCACCAGCTTCAGCCTGAATTTCTAAGTTCACATGTGCTTTGGCTGGGCCCAGCATCATAAGCAACCAGACCCTACTGATGCTGCTGGCCATGTGCAGAAACACTTTCTCTGATTCCACAAATAAAGCCCATTCCATGGCTTAACTTCATTTTCTAGCTACAAATTAAATAAGAGAGACAATAAAATGTTGCCTATTGCAACGTACTCTTAAAGTGAATGGGGAGCCCTTAAGTGGAGTGGGAACATAAACAAAAAATAAGGCATGAGTCACAGAGAGCAAGTCAAAGCGAAAAAAAAAGGAAAAAGAATACTGATACACAAAGGCGGTGAAGAAATTAGGAACAGAAGTCATAAGCAGAAGCCCATGTAGAAGTGGCTCCCAGGCATGGGCAGCACACTTCAGAAGTGGACAAGCTAAAGACCTTTTGACACCTCTCTCAGTTCAACTTTCCATCCTCATTAAAAGAGCACCTGAAAAAGGAAACCTCCGCTCTCCAGGGAGCACATTTACTTCTCAACAAATGTTATCAAGAGTTGCACTACTGATGTTGATAAAAGGAGAGTAGCTAGTTTTGGGTTCCCACTGATTTGATGAGGATCTGCTACTCAAACTGCTAATGGTGTGAGCCTCATTTTCTGATGATTTGTTTCTGTGTTCTCAGTGACTGCATTTATCCCCCTTTCCTCACTGCTGAGGTATCTAACATCACTGTACCTGTCAGGTGCTGGGAAATGAAAACTACTTCTCTGCAGTATTAAAAAGGCTGAAAAAAAGAAAATGGGTATTACTAATGGGCAGCTCCAGCCCCGCTGTTCGTACAGGATACGGCAGTTCCACAGAGATGAATTACGTTACATATTTGCACATGGCAATTTGCACTGTACAGGAAATACTCTTCTCCTTAACTGAGTCTCGCTGTTAAAACAGATCAGCCAGCAAAAAAAGAAAGAATAGAGGTCAGAATGGAAGAAAAGCCCGCCTGATCTTTTCAGCTGTCTGCAGAGCGCAGGCACGTCCCCACTAACCCCTCCAGCCGGTGTGCTGCTGTACGCACCACACAGCCATGCATGGCAAAGACGGGCGATGCAGAAGTTGATCAGCAGTTCTCATCTTCGAGACCGAAGGCCAAACTGAACCAACCCCTGCGGCGGCAGCAGAGGCACACACAGCCCCCAGCAGACCCCCAAAGCAGAGACCTGCCAAGGGCAGCCAGGCAGCACAGCAACACCCGACGTGCCACTGCTTCACCAGTGCCGGCTCTGCCCTAACCTCCCAACAAACCCAAGCATTCTGTGCGTGACTGTTACCCAGAGTCGGTTCCTTTACTGCTCGTCCTTCGTAGAGCCGAGGCAGGTTGGCCAGTTGGGGGGAACCCGGCAGCCTGCGCAGAGGCAGCGGGCACAGCCTGGCTGGCCTGCGCTGAACAGCAAATGCTTGAGACATCCAAGGCACCCTTGCACTCAGGCATGCACACAGTGATTCACAGCATCCATTTCAGTTGCCAAAACTATTTAATAAACCACTAGTAGACTTCAGGCTTGAAATTTCCCAGGGATGTTTAGACTGAGAGCTCATACAGTGACAAACTTCTGGCTTTGAAAAAGACTGTTAAAACCTATCTTTGGTCGTTTACACATCCTCTCTTTTAGTGTGAGACCTGCCATCTGCCTACTGCAATTTGCCAGTTACGCTGCCATATCACCAGCCACCCTGCTGCTGCCGTCGTGCTACTATAATGCAGACAAAAACCTCTCTTGGTGTTTTCACCCGCATGCTGCTTTTGGACTGTTGCCTGAGGAGCAGTGAGTGGCTTAGGGTTAGAGGCAGAGGGCAGGACGCCTCAGTCATTTATATCCCAAGCATTGCCATACAGGCAGGCTCTTCCTCTCTGGGAGCAGAGAGGAGTGAGTACCAACACTTCCGAAGTCCAAGTGGGGAATCCAATCCCAGTGAGCTGACACCCCTCTGATGGCACTGCAGAGAGACTGCCCGGCACCAGCCCCTCCATCACGACTGCATGCACCCCTGCATCTCCTCCACCCTGCTTTTTGGACACTAAGCAAGGCCCCTGAGAACTAATTAACGTGTCAGCCCTCCCACAGACCCCTCACCTGACCTTAGACACAGCCGAATTCTCCCTCCTTGCATCAGCTCATCACCTGCAAGACCAAAATCACTCACGTGATTTCCATCCCTGCCTTGCCCTGCAGAAGCCGAGCTGGGGGAGCAGCACATGGAACAGCAGTGGCTGTGTGTTCGAGCAGGGGCTGCATGTTCACACAGGGGCTGTGTGTTCAAACAGGGGGCCAGTCCACCTAGCACGCAGTAAGTTCATGTCCCCTGCTCCTTCCTCACCTGCCTGAGCCCAAATGCATACAGCAGACGGTTTAAAAACAGACGTAATTTGAATTAAATAGTAGTCCTAACACATTCCAGGAACATTCCTGAAAATGAAGCATTTGGATTAATTTTATTCAAAAGTCTCTGAACAAACACCCAGCTCTACTGTAACACCACTGCTCTTGCCTTGCCTTAGTAATTCAGTTCCCACTGTGGGGGCTATTTATCTTGCCACATAAAAGCCATTTCTCCAGTCAAACCTCTATATTATATATGGTTATTTTCTCCCTTATCATAAGCCCGCTAATAGTCTATTTCATATGGAGGCAAAGCACACAGCTGAATGATGAAGGCGGCGGCAGAGAAGCAATCCTGCTCACGCAAGGGACCTCTCCCAGGATTTTAAGCTGTTTGTGAAGGCCTGACTCCAGTGCCACGCTGGCTGTACATCACTGTGATTACACTGACTAGGTTATTCTGATTTACTGGAGAGAGAGACAGAGAGGCAGGAAATTGGCCCAGCAATGATGTACTAATGTATACTCCTCTCCAGAAGCTCAGTGCCTCTAAATATGAAAATGTTAAAACCATGTTTTTGATAAGCATGACAAATCACGTAAAGTCATTACAATTTTATTAGAGGAAACATTTTCAAATGCATTGATTAAATTAGGAATAATGACTTGGACCTAAAGTTATAAACCTTTAATCTCATCAGCACTAATGACCTCCTGAAATAGAAGGGAGGAAGCCAGCATCTTCAGGGCCGAGAAAGAGCACACAGCACACGACACCAGCCCTTTATTGGCCACGCTGCAACGGATAAAACTAGGCAAGAAGACAAAGACTGTGGAGACCCAAATCAGAATCCAAATGTTAAATAGCTTCAGCTCTCTCTGATATTAACCACTGTTTAAAGTGACTTAGTTCTTGAGCTCCAATACTTTGAGACACTTAATGTAATCAAAAAGCAGCCTATATAAAAGCAGTAAGTGTTATTCTGTGCATATTCACAATGAAGCATATGGAAAACTGAATGTGTTCAACCTGTAATTGTCTTCCCAATGCAAATGGCTTCCGGCGTGCACCTTCCAATGCATAAGTTGCATACAAACATCCCACAGACCAAATAAAGAACATGCAGCAAGGAGCTACCCGTAAGGTAGCATTCACCCTCCCACTCTGCCATAACTCCACCACTCTTCTCTCACAAAAAGTCCAACTCCTCCCTGATATAGACACTAACCTCCCTCCACAGACCTACTGAGAGGAGGAAGGCAAGTGAAGGTTTAGACCTTTCACTGCACATAGAGCCTAAGGATCGATACAATTGTCCCTTACCTCCCTGATGTTGACTGACAAAGAAAAAACATCATCACTGAGTGGGCCTAACCTGTAACCTGTATTTCAAGGTGCCACTGTCAAAATGAGGGAGGCCTGAGCTTGATAAAGAGCAAGGAAACAAGCAAAGATAACCATGCATCTTCTTAAATGTTCTCCTGGGTCCTGGAGGTGGCCAGGGCTTGTTCTCATCCCTGCCATGGTTGAGACAATCTCAGGGACACGTACAACCTAAACTCGTCTCCAAATGTCTGCACACACTCAGCAGACCGGGTGGAAAGCAGATCGTGGTCCTCACGTCCTGCTTCCCAGGCCCCGAGGATTCGCGCGTGACTGACACCTTCTCCCTGCAAGTCTCCCAAGAAGTCTCTTCACACTGAAGGTACTTCCTGGTGGAAACAATCAAGTAAAACTAAATTGCTCGTGCAATACTGCGTACCTAATTGGGGCCTTTTATACTGAATCCTCTTTTTATTCTCCCCTAACAGCAAACATTATATAGGATGTTTCACCCTATTTTCTTTTCCCCCTCCCATGTGTAGCACTTCCCCTCTTGCTCTGTGAAAATCCTAAGCAAGATGGAAGAGTGAAATTAATATATGCTACGTCTGTCAAAATACAGACAACAAACTGGGAGAAAGTAAACTGTTCTTCCCTAAACTCAACAATTCTCATTATCTTACATGTTTTCTGTAACACCAGCAAACGTAAGAAACTGCTGATGGAAGAAGAATTATTTTAACAAAGGTTGTTCTCTTCAAATTTAACATTACTAGGGAAGAATAAAATAGCAAATAGTGCATCAATGTGGAAAACGAGCAGAATTATCCAACTGCTTTCCCCCACCTTCCCTCTTTTATGCAGTTTATAGATTTATGTACTTCTCTTTCTCGCAAGGACTACATCACAGGAGAATGTATGATTCATTCATTAGTTCATTAAACTTCACCAGCGTAGCTTCATCTGTCAGGTAAATGGGAAACACATACTGACAATATACAGCTCTGCATTAATGCCACTTCTGCCTGTCTTGCCATGAGCTCAAAGCCAAAACACAAGCCTCACCCCAAACAGGGAGAGATGTAGCTTAACCTCCCTTCGAGACTTAAAACTCATGCAGCACCCTGGGCCCCACATCAGAGTAACCTGTACGGTGAAAAACTGAGTTTCAGAGCTTTGCCTGTGAACCTCTGGGACACATGAAAAGCCAAGAGCTTGCTGGCTACAGACACCTTCCTGCATGCTGGAAGCTAGAAAGATGCTCTTCTGTGCACCCCTGTAGTTTGCAGGAACACAATAAAGAAATAATCTCATGTATGTATCCAGGAACAAGAGAGAATGATTCACCTTGCATATTTTGTGCAAATGTAGTCTAAAAGTCCAGACAACTAATTACTTGAAGTGGATTGCTATTATAAGATTTTTTTTTTTCTTAAACTGTAATTCCAGATTCAAGGTATGAGTTTGGTTGCTTTTTCTTCCCTTTCCTTTATTACAGGAATAAAATTTCTATTATTAGTCTGTCATTAAATTTGTAGTGCGTGCAAACACTGATAGGTGGTTTTTTGCTCTATCAATCTCTGTTCTTTTGTAACAACTGGGAACTACATCTTATACGGCATTACACATGAAATATTTAGAACAAACAAAAAGAGAACGCTGGCTACCCACACACATTAAATATCTGATAGTAAAGTGAAAATAATACATGTGGTAGTGCAGCTGCACAACATTACAATAACTGAGTTTGTCTACCAGCTCTCATGCCACTGAGTTTCAGCTTTTTTCAGTATTCTTACCTCTTTTTTTTTGTTGTAAATAAAGAGACTTCATTTCCAAGCTCTTCCCATCTTTATTTTTTCCCTTGAACTCACCTCTGAGAGACTTAATGAGGACAGAAAATTGATCAGCAAGTACATTTTATGCCTTATTTGAAAGCACATAATGTTTCTCAAGTCCTCTTTGTAGGGAAGATATTTCTGGCACGTCCTTCTCTTCTACAAAAATATTAAGAAGAAAGCTGGAAGAGAGAGACATGGCAGCCCAGGACTTGGGCACAGGCCTGTGCCTTTCAACTTTCAGAGGACGATTCACTTCAGGTCTACAGGTACAGGGTTGGGCGAACCACTGTAACATAGTGCCGTTGTAGCTGCCACTGTAAAAACCATGGTCAATCTGTTATCCCTCTGGGGATCACGGCCGCACTGCCGCTGTCTCACAGGCACTTTTAACAGCAGCCAGTGCTCACGCAGTAAACAGTGTGATGGCAATCAACAGATCGCCACCATAAAGGTCTGCCCTCACACCTGCGCTTGCACAGGCAACTGCAGAACTCCTCTGCAACTTTCATGATACACATTTTCTTGGCTGTTTACATATGGCAATAAGGAAAACCCACCTACTAAAGCAATTCCCGAAATCAGCTGCGCCTGCCCATGAACATCCTCTTTGTATTGTATAAGTCAAGCTGATGTTGAACAGGTCACATTGCAAATTCCATCTTCATGTTACTGAGGCCTCAAAGGATTTTGGGGGGTGCTGTATGGGGAGGGAATATTCTGCTTTTAATGAGCCCTTGGCTCCTACAAAAATTGACAGTAACAAAAGTTAGCTTCTAAACCTTCATTGATTTCAATGTGCAAATTAATCACTCTATGCAGAAAAGGAAGGGGAAGCGTGGCAGAAATTGCATACACCAGATTCCAGCCCAGGGCATGCTAACCTGCCAGCTGGTGTCTTGGTGCAAAAGCTGACAAAACCACAGAGGTCCCTCGTGTGAGCACACAACTCAGCATACCATCATGAGGATCCACTGGCAAACCCTTGGTATGACAAAATGCAATTATTTGGTTAGCACAGGTGTGCTTTTAAGACACCAAGACTGCATATCCCCCCCAGCTGCGCACTGCCAGCCCTCCCCAGTGGCAGCCCACCGTGTTTTAGGACCGATCAGAGAGATTTTGCTTACTCAGGTCATGAACCTCCAGTGCCCCAAGTAACTTGTCTGTGCTGAAACTTGGTTCCCTTCGAGAAGTGTGAGGCTCACTCCTGTTCTGTCTTTATTAAATTAAAAACAAAGCCACAAACAAATAATGGTTGGTGTTCAAACCCAAATCTTCATCGATTTATGGACCACTATTTACATGTGGGGGTTTTGTCTCCTAGAGCCTTCCAATTCAAAATGAATTTATAGTCCTGTCTTCAGAAACAGAACATTAACCACAGAGTGACAAGACATCAGCATGGGAGAAATAAACAACCTTTGGCAGAACACACTGGTGTGCAAGTTAGCTAACACGCAACTACAGGAGCAGTAGGAAACAAAACCAGCTAGTTACCCTTAAAAATACCAACACAGTATGCTTAAAATTTTCTTTTCTATTACTTACTGCTATAATTAGTGGTTAGTAAATACTTGTGTGATGCCAGCGTCCAGATGTCGCAATGGGATCTTGGACAGCAGTGGGTAGGTACCATATGAATAAAAAGAGGCAACAGTTGGCCTAAAGGGTTGACTGTTAATACTGCTTGCATTATCCCCACTTCTGGGGAAAAAAAAGTCTTACTCAGAAGGAAATTTTAAAGGACACTCAGAATATACGTTGGCTCATCAGTTAGGCTATTAACACAGAATAACTGTGCTAATAATAATTAAAAATAAACACTGTGTTAATAATAAATACAAATTACTCAGAGCAGAAACAGTAAATTATAGAGTTGGAGAAAAAGCCTAATAATAGCAGGGCACTGTTTGTTGATGGGGCGTAGGGTTTAAGACATTTCCCATGTTACCCAAGAGTAATTTGTAAATTGAACTGGAAAACAGTTTGTGAAAAATGAAAGAACATTTAATTGCAAAATGGACTCGAGACGTGCATTAAATCAACTAATCTTATCAGGCTCCACTCATTGGTAATTCTCCCCAGCAACAAAAACGGAAAGCGGGTGGGAAGCTGTTTCAAGTGCCTTTAAGCTTCCCACTGATGTACTCTAAACAAAAGGTTCAAGGTTTCTGCGGGAAGAGCAGCAAACCCACCAGGGCTTCAGGAAGGGTGCGTGTCCTCAGCGTTCCCACGAACCCCTCTCCGCTCCCGGCGCTGCGGCTGTGGGAGCGAGGTGGCCTGCCTCACCCAGGGCTGGGGCTGGCTGGGGCTGCGCAGCTGAGGCCCGCTCACTGCAGGCAGCTCCTCTGAGTACGAGTGTGTCTAACGAGACCGTTCGCAGCGGTCTCCCTACACACTGTGCTAAATTTAACATTTGTACTAGATTGTTCAAGATCTCCTTCTAAACCGATTGCTACATGCGAATGTTTATATTCATTTGCAGGGTACAAAAAAATAAAGGTTTGAACAATGAATTTGGCCGCGATCATTAACCTGTAATTGATTTTCCATTGCATCATTTTAATGTTTTCATGCACCCATTATGTCATCGACTAAAACTCGGTCTCTTCAGCAAGCCGAGCGTGCTCACAATCAGTCTCTCAGATGGACAGAAAGTCTTCACACAGCCACACGTGGAGTTCAAACGGCACGGCTTAGGGACACACTATAAATAAGTGGTTATAGTCAAGGATGATAAGGTGAATATTTTAAGGAAGGACATCCGAGCCTCTTCCCATCCGAGTCTTGAAGAGACCAGGGAAGGAGCAGGAAGCCTACCGGTCCAGCAAGGCCACGGAAGGGAAGGACCTGGCTAGCTAGCTGTGCTGCAGCAGGAGCACCCCTGCCAGACCGACGGCAAGTCCCAGCCCCAGGGCTGGAGTTCAACTGCGGCAAGGGAGCAACTGCAGGAAGACCGAGGGAGGTGAAAGGTAGACAAGGATGCGGCATTTCCCTTCATACGGGTTAAACGCAGCTCCCGCACAAAGCAGAGATTCACCAGGCATATCGCCAGTGTGCAGGGGAAGGCAGCGCCTGGCCCGCAGGAAGGCCTGCAGGATTGCACCTTCGGGAGACGCGGGCATCGCTCCCACCCATCTGCTGTGGAGTGCTCAGGGCCTTCAAAGAGCAGCAGGAGAAGCAGGAGCCTGGCCCCGCCGCTCTGCAGCGCTTGGCTAACAGCTGCTGCCGGGCTTCCCGGGGGCTGCATCCAGCTGCACGCACCAAGACACCCTGCTCTTGGTTCTGCTCGCGGGGAGATTTGCCAAGGGGAAGGCAGCTGGTAAAAGCCGGTAAATCCTTCAGCTCAAGCTAGCAGAAATCCTGCTGGACCCCTGCCAGCTCTGATGGTGGGTCAGATAAAGAGCTCTGCGCTCCAGGTAGCTCATAAAAAGAGATTAAAGCAACACAGTCAATGAGACAGTTTCCTTCTATTTGCTCACTCAGGCAGAACAACTTCCCTTCCAGATTAATTTCTGCCTTCCTCCACTGAGCGGACGAGGCTGCAAATTGGCCCGGATCAGGAGGCACCAGGGTGCCCAGGTGGGAGGCATGGGAAAGCCACCAGCCAGAATGGAGAGGGGCACAGCCAAAGAGGCCCCGAGTCCCCCCTCCACACTCATCCTCCCGGTACCCGACCATTCCGATGCCATGAGTGTGCTTCCTGCTGCGCCAGGGATGCAGACCCATAGGCTGCAACACAAATGTAAACGAGTGATTCTAAAAATAATTTTTAAAAAGCGTTTAATTGTCACACAACTAAACAATCATTTCCATGGCATTTAGAGAGTCCGTGCAGACTGGCTGAGGGGGTCCATCAGACTGGGAGGTTTTCTCTGCTCCTTGCAAACATGGCTTTGACTGATGAGGGAGCACAAGACAAGCATTAGCGACGTGCCTTGTTAAACTCTGTCAACAACGCAACAAGGAGCCCAGAAGACAAAGCTGAGATGTGAGAACAACAGATGGAGATTCTGCCAAAATAATCCTGCTTGCCTCCACGGATAGCCATGACCTAACCAAGCTCCGGGGATGGTCACCTATCATGTCAGCATTCCCATCTTCCCCAAGAAGGGCAAAGCTAGCTCCCCAAGGCTCAATATCCCTTAAACCTCTCCATCGGAAGGGATAAAAGAGAAAAAAGTGGTAGAGCAACACTGTGTATCAGCTGTGCAATTATTAACTGTACATGGAGTCCATATTGGCTATGCTTTTCTCCAAAATTTGCAGAGCACCACCAAACCGAAGTCTACATCAACAAACAGCACTTGGCCACCTGGCAAAGGGAATCCACTGACCAAGCCACAGGTCTGGATATGCATAAACATTTTTAAAAGTTGGAGGTCTGCAGGGGAACGTACACACCTACTTGCACATCCATGTGCCTAACATCTGTGTAGCGCTTCATATCAGGTAACTACTTACAGCAGGACAGAAATACCAACACCCGTTAACTGACTACTTAATGAATCAAGATTTTGTGAGTGTTAAGTTGATATTTCTAGGGAAATGCAGTGTAATCATGAAAAACAGTGTGTTACAAGATTCTCTTCAAAAGCACTCCATTCATTTTTCCAAGCTGAATAAATGATAGGTTAATATTTCTAATGCACTGAAAACATTTGCTGTATACTCCCCAAGAACCCCTACTCCCTTTAGCACAGTCTGAGGTTTCTGTTACTGCACCAAGACTCTCAAGAGAACAGCAAGGTAAAGGATCTACATTCTTCTATCTACAGCATCTCTATTGTAACTGCTGCTTACTATACCCCTGTGTGGTGCCTCAACATCGTTTACACCTGGTTTTGCACTTACTTTAAGTTCTTTATGGATCGTAATTCTGAATTTTGTTCCCCGTATAGAAACTTCAATCTCTCAATCTGATTCAAGCTTCTACCACATGACAGTTAAGTACAACATCTGAGCCCTGAGGTCAGATTAGTAGAATTTATTTCAAGATTATGTGAAACAGAAAGCATCAGCTTCCAGCAGCAGCCTATGTGAACAATTAAAAACACAACAGAGGAGCCTTTCTCAACTGTCAAGTGGCCATTCATGTTTTATTTAGTCTGTTAAGCATATTGCTGCTGGCTTGAAATGAAGATCAACACAGTTTATGGACAAACATACTTTTAGAAAAAGTAAGTCCTCTGAACTGCAGAGGTGTGACACAATAGCTTTGGCCTCACCCCACAATAATAACGGGGTGTTTTACCCTAACCTCTGCCTAACATCGTCATCTTCTGGCATGCACTTCACCTTCAGCTGCACCTTCTGGGAAGAGCTATAGAGTTATTAATATATTTACTATACTTAATATACTTCAGATTCACTGAAACCAGCAGTAGCAACTCCTGAATTGTGCATCTTTCAGCACTCCATTCCTGTGAGAGCCAAAAGCAGAGACTTTTCCCTAAGCTGCCTCAGCCTCATGCTTATCTGGCGCTGCTGCAGTGGTCCCACAGCTGCAAAACATCCCATGTAGCTTTAATTAGTGGATGACACTGAGATGGTTTCAGAAATGGAGAAGTCTTGCTCTCTTATTTTTTGTTTCACAGCCTGTCCCCAAGTCTCTAATTATATATATTCACACCTCCACATAGAATTTAATGGGAGTGGAAAGAGATTGCTCATCTGCAGGCAGCACATCATTTTCCTCTAAAATGTGGAAAGTTGTTAAGTGAAATGTCACTAGGAAAGAAATTCCAGGTGACATTAGATTATTTAACTGTCTACACAAAGTCTTTGTATACACCTTGAAATGAAAGGTTCCTTTCCATTAAAAAAGTACATATAATTTTAAGAGTTTGCAATTAAAAATGCATTGAGAAAATGCTCTGTCTCTAAGCTGGTGCACATCCTCAGAGTTCTGTCGATTTCAACAGACCAGCATACAACAAAAATACTTTTATAAGTGGGAAAAAGTCAGTTAAAAATATGTCTTCAAATACTTTATTTCAAAGCTTGGGGGAGAATTACTCTTCTTACACCTAACTCTCAGGAGTTTTGCTAACAAAGCCCCAAGATGTGAGGGCAGCAGCAGCCTCAGAAAGCCCATGACAGTCAAAATTCAGCAGAATTATTTGCTTTGCTTCTAGCAAAATAAAATCCACCACTCATCTTTTTCTAACAAGTAATTCCTGTCAGGTGTCTTACTAGTACTTCTACGATTTTGTACAAATTTATTTTTTCATCTGGAAACATTTAAGGGAAGGGGCACTCAGTAAATATCTCAATGAACTACACATCCATTTCTTGGTAATCTGCTACAGAGATAATTCCTACCAGTTACAGAAACCTGAAGTCTGCTCCCTGAATGCTCTTCAAATTGGCCGTTATTTGCACCTCTGACCGGCGCAGGGGGAACTGGAGACCTTGGAAGATGACATCAGGCAAAGCAGGAAGTTTTCTTTACTACCTACTTACTACTTTCTGACACAGGTTGTTCAAAATGAAAAAGCTACAAAGTAGGAGGACTTCACTGACAAATTCCATTAGAAGGATTTCATTGAAAGAGGAGGAAAACCAAGGAGCCAACATCAAACAAGAGCCTCCTACCTCAAGGTCCACCTGAGGCTGGGGAAGGGGAGGCCTGAGGGCACTCTGTGAAACCAGGGCTCATGGCAGGAGCGCTCCCCAGCGTGTTTCTCCTACAGCCGGTGCAGCACTCGCTGATGAACGGGAGCCACCGGTACCCCACAGGTGACCCTGCAGCGTCCTGTGGGCTCATCCCCGCCCTTCCAAAGGGTCTGCTTTGGTTAGCACGACCATAAGCTTCTTCCCCACACAGATGCTCTGGGATGTGTTTCCCTTGCCGCTGTGGTCCCCTTAGCTCACACCTTAAGCATTCACAGGGCACATCTGCAAACTCCACTGAGACACAGTTGCCACCATCTATAAATGCAGTTTTTACTACCCAAGGCAGGACCAGCACCACAGAGGCAGCACGTCTTGTCAAGGACCTTACTCTAGTTCCTCATTTTGCAAAGGTGGGAGGCACGCAAATGTGCAGGCCGACCGCCTCCACCCCACTGCCTTTCCTTGGAAAGGGCCACTACAGTCTGGTGAGAAGAAGGGTGGTCTCAGCCCACAGCTGAGGGCTGTAGGTCCCGGATACCTGCACACGGGCTAACAGGAGGACGCAACACTGGCATCCGCCCCCGACCACTTCAATATTGGGACGCTCAGGTTAGAGGCACAAACTTTGCAAGTAATGGTTTCCTGTTTTCTCGGTTGGTTTTTTTGTTGAGAGAGCAGGTTCTGTAGGTCCAGATTCCCTCAAAAGAACATGTCTACTGCAAGCTGAAAAACAATCAGCTATTACTAAGGCTGTTAGGCTACTCAAGTGACTGCATGTTATAGATGGGTCACCCTGAACTCTGCAAGCCAGAAATACATTTCCAGTGCTTTTAGTTTATTCAAAAAAGGTCAGCTGCAGTTCTGTAAACAGAGCCTACCTCCAGCACCAAGGGTCTAAAGTCACAAAGTGAGCTGGAATATGCATCTCCTAACTGCAAATCCCTTAGTAATCTCAAAAAACAGGAAATGAAACAAAAGCCCACAAATAAATTGTATTTCAGTCACTGGTCAAAACACTGGACGTTTCTTCCCAGAACCTCTGACCTTTACTCAATATCTCATGGAAAATAAAGATTCAAGGAATTTCTGCTTAGGATCACGTTTTCCTCTCCTATGCATATTTTCAGCCCTCATGTCAAAGAAACCTTCTTAGGAGCCAGAAAGAGAAGAAACCGCGGTTCCCTCCAGAGCTCAGCTCACTCACATTGCTCCTCCGGCTGTCTGAAAGGAGGCACCTTCTCCCACCCTCTCACCTGGGAAGCGCCGCGTCCTGGCCTCGGGGGCTTCCACTCGGGCGGGTGGCTGCTGCTCCCCTTCCCCTCATGATGCTGCCACAACAGGATGAAGGCAAAGGTCTCTCAGATGGCTGAACCTTCTACCATGCTCATGCCCTGCTACTCCACGCCCATATGGCAGACAACAAAGATACCAAATGAATCAGGGCTTTCTCCTTCCAAGTAGCATAAGCTTTTAGAATTATTTTACCTAATTCTTGTCCATATCTACACTGCAAGATGTCATCATACTACCCTTAAATGATCTATTGATAGGATCATTTTCCAGATGTTCAGTCATTAAAATGAACTTGCTCCGCTAGCTTCCTTCTCAAAGACAAGAGAATATGAAGTGTTAAAGTAGTATTGAACCCAAAACTTAAGAAACTGAAAACTAATTTTTTTTTTTTTTTTTTTTTTTTTTTTTTTGGTCAGAACACTTCAGTTAAATGTAGTTTGGGCTTTTTCCTCCCTACACCTGTCACATATTCTCCCTCCATTTTTATTTTTACAGGAAACAACAACAACCTAGTGTTTTCTCTGTGCCAGACCAGTCTCCCTGTGTGCTATTAATGCTGCAGGTTTCTCTTGTACACTGCAAGCGCCCTCCAGGACACGTCTGTAGAAGAGAGAAAAGCTTTTCTTTATGCTAATGGGGCTGGCATCCATTCCTCGTGTCACCACTTGCTCGGAACTATACTTCACAGATTCATCTCTCTTGCTCTTTTATTCCTTCTCACCACTGCTGACTCCAAAACACATTCACCTACTTAAATTCTGCTTGAGTTCCAAGTTGTGAGGCATTCAAATGTTTTTAATTTCCAAGGAAAGGAATATTTAGAAAGACTGTTCTCACTTTGCCGAAGCGCGTGCGCGCGCACACACACACACAGCTTCCCCTGGTTAGTACATCGTTACTATTTCTTCCCAAGAATTTCATTGCTTGCAAATATATTACTTTCAGGGAAATGTACTTGGTGTAAAATCTTGCATGGAGGTGTTGATTAGCTAAATGCTGCTGATTTTGCATGGTCTTTTTTTTTCTAGTTTGGATCTGTAGGAACTTCCTGGGAGGTTAACGGATGCATAAAAACAGTTTGTGTAAAATGAGCCAAGTGTTTGCTACAAAAGATAGGCAAATGGTTGTAAGCACCAGCCACCACGGAGGGCTTAGATGCAGGCAAATGTGGACATGGCAGCGCACAGAATAAACACAAGGTAAGTGCAGCTCTTGGCACGTGTGACGGGTGTCTTCAGGGTCACCAGTATCCAGCCAGCCACGCTCTCAGATAGGCTGCCTGCAGCACCAGGTTCCCTGCCAGGGCTGGGATGGATGGGACCTCCTGGACAGCTGCAACTTGTATCTTGAGCAGATGAGGAGGAAAATGGTCTGTTATTGGGCTGCTTCTAAAACAGATTAACCCTCACACAGGAAAAAAGAAAGACTAGAAAAAGTCTGTTCTCCCATGCTCATGCACGTGACCTTCTGACAGGGAATTAATCCCTTGACCCCATCCATTTAGAAACAGGAAGGAACAAAAACTATGTTTCAGTTAACAAGGAACACCCCAGTGTCAACCACAAATATTTGTCTAACTCTGTTTCTGGATAACTTACACGCAGGTAAACCAGGTAGTTCATTACATAGAATATTGCAGCTTTGGGGGGAAAACAAACAAACAAACAAACAAAACCAACAGAAAAACTAGTATTAGTTGAGGTTTGTTTTGTTTTTATACAAATGTGGAACAAGAGTTAAGATGGACATTTTCACATTTGGAAAGCCGAAGCCATGCATCTTAGTCTAATGTTATACGTCCATATTAAAAGCACTCTCTACAGCCGGGGCTGCAAATACTGAGAGCCTTAAGAAATCAGGTCATTTATTCACAGAGACAAATTTTCACATTTTCATGTTCTAAACCCCCTTTTTAAGTGGTTTACCAAAGTTGCACAACACTTTAGAATTTGTTTTAAAAAAAACGCTTCAGCTAAGATTAGATTTGACTTCAGACTCTGCCCACATACCTAAGACTACAGAATGATTCAAAATTTGCCCATCCCATGGCCAATCCATCCAGGAGCATGAAATTATTACACTCTGGCTTAAAACATTTCTTCTAATTTATAAACCTTATCTGAGATAGCATGGTGATTGATGTGCGGGTAAAGAATTTCTTCCAAATTTCATTTTAGGTTAAGTATCTGATTTTCAACATATGCAAAAGAAAAAAAAAGTATACTAGTTGTAACATGAAGCTGACATTTCTGAAATGCCAGTGGAATGGTTTCTAATTTTTGCCGGAGGAAAGACTGCCAATATTTCTTTGCTTCTTTCAGCATTCCTAAATTTTCCCTGTCATCATTTTGAAATAGTGGGAGTCATTCCTCTCTGATACCAAAAGTGATTGCTACATAGCAGAAGCCATGAAAACTGATTTCCCTCTGTCAGGTTGAAAGCAGAGCACAGATATCTTAAAATAGGGCAAAAATCTAGAGTGATTTAAAAGTGGTTTGAGGCTCTAGAAGAACACCTGAACCAAACCAAGAACACCCTAGTTCAGATGCATTGAGTGTATAAGTGACACTGAAAATTGAACTTAACCTAGAAATCATCTGAAAATGAATGGCTACCGTGCTTTGTATTCACAGTCAGCAGCAGCAAGACCCCCCTGAAATAAAGCTGGCCACAGAGACAGACACAGTTTGGTGCATGGAGACACACCAGGCTAATACCTCTTGCTCCATATTCACTGTTCTCCCAGCTTATTGCATAGTTTAAGCACGCCATGTAACAAACATCTGTGTTCCTCCGCACAGCTACCCATACAAACCCTCACCAACTAGGGCCTCACAGAGGCTTTATGTATAGGAGTTTTAATACCTTTGGCTGAAGGAGTGCTACATAAGAAAGAAAAGGGGGGTTAATGTTGCTGATTTCCTTTGCCCCCTGCACACCACCAGAAAGGTATCATGCCCCAGCAACCTCTCCACCCTCAGAATGTTGCTCTCATGTTTCCCGTCTCCCTCCCTCAGTGGAAACCTTTTAAACCACTTCTACTAACCCATTAAAGCCATGTACCTGCCTGCAAACCAACACAGCACCCAGCCTATTCATGTTAAGGAGACTTCTTTGGGTATCACTCTCCCAACAGCAACATGCAAAGCCAGCTCTTGACTTGGATGGCACAAAGATAATTGAAATTTGCAGTCCTAACCAGCCACCAAGGCTAAGCATCCAGCCTCTCTTCTTGGGCTGCTGCTGGAAGGAAACAAAAGCCAATGTCAACAGACAGGAATGATTTAAAACATGTTAACTTTTTATAGTGATGTACTCTATAGTACCACTTGGTAAACAAGAATGTGCCATTAAATAGTTACCAGTAAGCAATTCTGCAGTTGACAGGTACCCGATTCTTTCTTCTGGCCTAAAGAAAAAATACTTTATTGTGTCAACAAGGCGACTAAGCTGGAAACATAGCAAATAGCTGAATCTGTAGAGCTCAGTTCTGCTCCAGCCACCCTCTGCAACCACAGCAAAGGCAGAATGGGTGACAGAAAGCTAAGGTCAGACCTTAAAGGTTTAAAGTGACTCACAAATCACATGCCTGATTATGGCAGAAATTTCCATTACTACTGAGGTGCGGCTCTGACCTCACTGACGGACAAACATACTCTCTGACCTCAGTGGAAGATTCACAGTCAATTTCAGGACATTCGGGCAGAATCTCTTCAACAGGACCTGTGAGGCAGCAGTGGTGGCACTAACTTTACTTCTGATGTAGTCTCTTGAAAAGGTGAAATCTCATTATCTGCATCTCTTTTAAAAACCTCTGTTTTCGCTTATTAACTATCACTGAGTCTTTACTACCAGGGTCATAACGAGGCTCCCATTCACTGACCATCGCCTTGACAACCTAAAAACACCACAAAAATGGAGAATAAATAATGACCGTATTACCCTTGAAGGCCCAGTACACCATCAGGCACCCGAGCAATGCCAATTAACTGATCCCCTAGCCACCGTGAGCAACTGACAATGGAAAGGACAGCCACACTTTCTGACGGTGCTGTATTCGATGTTTTGAAAGTACAGTGGCAGACCTTTTAAAATGTATTCTGTTAAAACCAACATGATATAAATACACATTCCTAATTCTGCAAACACTGTATGTTGAAATTGCTTCAGGAAAATGCTTAGCAATATGAAAGTACCAAGGTTATCTCTGAGGTGTAACCTCTGCGTTTAGCAGCCATCACCTGCAATGTTCCTATTACTCTTCAGCAGAATTAAAGCCAAGCAACCTCTCCTTCCCTCCACCATACTGAATGCAGAAAAAGAAAGGGTGTAAAACAGCAATAAAGTCACTGTTTCCCTCTTTGCTGGTCCACCTCCCTTCACTGGTCCACCTCCCCTTCACTGTCAGCAATCTTAATTTTCATCTGATACACATGAAAAATCAAAGCCGCCAAACACAGAAAGGACCAAATCTCTTCCCCAATCAACCTGCAACGCCTTGACGTCAGTGGCTCTGCACCAGAAGCAACCATTGCCCAGGCAGAGGAACGGCGCTGGTTCAGCAATCAACTTTCAAACCTCATTTTGGCTAAACTGCTGCTGACCTTGGTCGCAGCAGTGAAGATCACGCAAGGACAAAAGCTGCTCACAGCCCATGCAGCCAGGCAGGCATCATCCAGGGACAGAGCAGCCAGGGGGATGCAAATAACGGTGGACTGCACCCCTGAGGTTCCTGGTGCAGCAGCAAAGTTGGCACGTTATGCCTAAGCACTGCTGCATAGGTAACCCAGTTTGCAATCAAGTACTCCGTGATACAGAGAAATCCCCTTCCTGATGGCAGAAGCGGCACAGGGATGGCTCTTGCGTTGGTGGATGGCAACACTGCAGAGAGACAGGACACTGAGGAGGTAGATGAACAGAAGAGGTACTGCAGAGGTAAGACAGAATGAACTCACGCATACCTTCACAAACCAGGACAAGTTTGATGCTGTACTGAAAGGCAAGGGAAGCCCTCAGTGGGGCACAGAGGGTCAATGTGATCTATCTTCTCAGTTTACCCAGCCGACAAGCAATAAGGGCAATCTGTTCATCTCCTGCAGAAACTAAGTGAAATTGCAGTGTTCAAAAGCATTTGACTTGGATTAACAGTAACTGAATTAAGCTGGCTGGTTGAGTTGCATTAGGCACTGAGGGTTTAAACGAAGATTAAGAAAGAGCACATGCATTTCAGTTGGGAGAACGAAAATAATTAAACATCATTAGTCCCATTGCGTGGTGCAGCACAGAAGACAGTACTGGAACATCAGACCACAAACGGAGACTGTACTAGGACTAACCTGTATAAAACATCACAGAGTTACTTTCCAATCCACACAATGTAGCTTAGGTTTTTCTGAAAAAAATAGATTAACAGATACTGCATATGGATCTATTAATCTTCAGGACACTTTCTTGAGTGTTTCTCCCCACACATTGGGTGAAGTTAGGAACACAAGGCCTTGAGAGGTTCCGTTGGGTCATGAAATCGCATTCGCTGCTACAGCACATAAGCACATCAGGTATCTAACCCTACACCTCCACCCTCCCACATCCCATACCCCAGCAGTACCCAGGTCCTAGAGTGGTGAGAGGGAGGTGAAGGAGCAGCAGTGAGAGAAGAGAAGGCAGAACTGGACGAGTGGAAGGAGAAACACAACGACGCTAGAGGACAAAGCTGGCCACTGAAGGGCTGCAGTGAAAGGAGAGTGAGCAAGGGGAAAGGACAACCAACCACTAATTGGGTTAAAATATACAAGAATCTCCCTGTTACCAAAAAATAAACCACAGGTAAAGGGACAATGCTAAGGAGCTCCCTCCCATAACTCCTTCTGGGGCTGCCACCTGGGGAAGCATGACACCTTCCTCTGGCTCAGAAGCATGGAAAACACCAAGGGGTTGCAAGGCAGCAATTTATTCTTCAGAAAATCTCAAAATTTATGGGATTTCCATTAATTTGCCCCACAAAAATGTATCCTTTGGTTCCAATTCCAACATGGAAGACAGCAAAAGACTGAATATGGAAAGGAAGGAAGATTTTAAAAAAAAAAAAAGAAACATGGGAGACAGGGACAACCTTCATTAAATTTAAGTTAAATGCAAAGGAGCTTAATTTGTGAAAACAACAACAGGAGGGGGTCTTCCCTATGACCCAAAGCACATCCCCAAAAGATCTCTCCCACAGGCATGGTGAAGCAACAGCATTTTTTCAGCATGGCAGCGGAGCAGCTGCCAAGTCTGTTCTGATATTGTAATCGCTCTGCTAACCACAAATCCCCATGACATCTCTTAGCTACATAACTTTTTTTTTTTTTTTTAAGAAGCTTTAGAAATAAAGACCTTTTCCATTTGGTCTACATGGTATTTTAGTTCAACTGATGAGTCTGGTATTGTAATTCCTACACTCATTAATGCAGCCTACACTCAAAACCAAAACCTGCTCTAGAAGCCATGGTTCCTGTGTATCTAGGAGCTGTGTTTACCACAAGAATGCTAGAAATAAGAATAATTTTAAACCTTTCTGTGTTCATTAAAACACCTAATGAGAAAATTGCTGGCTAGAGCAGTAAATGGTAACTTGGTATTGTTGATGAAGACAGCAGAGCTCCCTCATAAATACAATAAAGGCTGTTTCAGCTACCCTGGCCCTGAATCAAAGAACGAGCATGTTGTTCATTCAGAAAGAAAAGTGATAGGATTTGTACAGTCTGCAAGTGTCTAAATGTTGTATTTATCCCACAAAAGTGCAAAGCTGTACAGAACAGGTTCCTCACTGAGGTCAGGATAGCTTTTGACTCAAATGGAAGGAAATTAAACTCTGCCACCTCTAAGCTCGTAGACCAGTCAAGAGGACCTATTGTGTCCAGAACTTTAGGAGCAAAAATAAAGCAACCTGGCTTGAAAAAAACACGAGTGAAGCACTACGTTGTGTAATAGCTGCATGTCTCTTCAGAAAGGAGATGTGTGCCATCATGGTTGGAAAGCACAGCTATACATATTCAGTCAGGCTTACACCCCGGCACCATTTTTATTGCTCTTGACTGTTTGAGCCAACCAAACCTCAAAGAGGCAACATCAAAGTCACGCAGATTTCAACCACGATCATTTCTGGAACTGCCAAAACCGGAAGGGAATAGCCTCTCCCCCACGTTTTTCATCAGCTTAGAAACAAAACACAGGAGTATTTTCTCACCATCTCACATCACCGAACAAGCAGTTACACTTTCATCCCGAAACAAATGATGCTACAGGAAACTATTCAGTCACCAGGGCAATGGGAGGAAATTATCACCAAGCTGCTCCTTAGTCTGTCAGTAGTGCCTGTAGCTTCACGTTCCGGCTCCACCACACCAGTGCCCCAGGCACAGACACACCGCATACACTTGACACTACGCCAGCCCCACTCTTAGACAAACCATTCAATATTGCGTGATGGTTCTTTGTAATTTATGCATGCTGATATATCTATTGCCATTATTGGCATTCAGACCACTGCAGGCTGTAACTGGAACCACCGAGCCCTAACAGGGACTTTGATCTGGTACTCCTTTTGTACAATAACTTTTGTAGCAACATCTATCATAACCAGTATGGTACGAACTGTCAGGTGACAGTGAGCTCTGCTGAACATTCGTATGAGCCTGAACTAAGACAAAGACATTTATTTCACCACGCTGAGTTTAATACATTGCCTTTCGCCTATTAAATTAAGCAAGGGCAAGGCACTTTCCCATACTCATAGCAATGGAGTTAAATTATGCATTCAGAGCTAATTATCTGATATGCTGTTTAAACCCTGTCATTATACATGTCAAATAAGGAGAATGCAAAATGTAGCTCCCAGGCAGTAAGGTAGACACAGGGCGAGCGTGAAAGACACAAACTTCCCTTAAAGGACTGCAATGCCTGAGACACCCGCTGTCCACCTCTAGCATCTGGACAAAACTCTGGTGTACGGCAAGGACGATGCAAGGCTGATTGTTTTGGTCTCCTGCCTGGGGTTGAGGTGTGTTGGCTGATGTGCGTACCTGTCACCTCCAATTCCAGGTTCTCTCTTAACACGAGCATGACTGATGAACCATCTTGTAAGGCAGCATGGCAGGCAGTTATTTTTTTCTCCTCTGGTGTTTCCTCATTATGCACATTTTCTGCAGTCCGGAGGAACCGCAAATTTTTGAAAGCCACAGAAACCATGCAGCCCCAAACCTGCAGAGGGGTTTATTCTGGCACATACCAGGAACAACCAGCAGTGACCGATTTGGTTCCCAGCCACCCTCCTGCTCCCCTGGGGCAGCAGGAGCACTCCCACAACCTCTGGAGGCGGCACGGGGAGCCTGGCTGGCAGCCCGCCAGTGGCCGCCTCTCCTCTTCTGCGAAAGGCTGGCAGAGCTGCAGAGAGCTTTGCTGGGGGGAGCAGGCAAGGACGAAAAATGTGTTCTCCCAGCACAAATACAGCTGTTTCCACAGATGCACGCCTCCAAAAATGCGTGCGAAATCCGACTGGTCCTCCACATGCTGCCGCTGCTTTTGGTAGCCGAGGCCAGAAATGCTGAGAACAGAGCGATTCTTTTGTGACCTGCAAAAGCTTGTCAAGAAATGATGGCAAAACCAGGCTTCATCTGTACTTAACAGTCACAACTGGCAAGGACCAGATGAAAATAACGAAACTCAGGAAAGCCCCCACGACCCGGTGGGGACATGGAAGCATGGGACTACCCTGTCATCATTACTAGGGAATCCCTATTCCCCAGGAAGATAAATTTCTGGCACGTGACGCCGCTGTGGCTCCTGCCGATGGCTGCTCCCGTCAGGCTCCCTGCTGCTCTACCCCAAGCCTCCCCAGCCAGCTTGTAGCCAGCGGCCGCTCCTCCCCTTACAGAAGTGAGGGTAGGCAGGTCCCATGGCACGGTGAGCCTGCACTCTCATGACAGCCCAGCCAAGCTTTTGGGCCTCTGAAAGTTTTCTTGGCACTTTCTGCCTGCACCCAGGTGCATCTTCCCCCATGCAGCCAGCATGCTCCTCCAGCCACAGCCACGATAAGCACCCCAGTGGCTCACACATCCCGCTGCAGGCTTCTTCAAAACGCTTCCCTGGAGGTTTGCCCAACTCGAATGAAGCCATTGCAGTTCCCCTTATTTACACCAGGACTAACACCAGGCTAAAAATGGAAGCAAGCTTCAGGATAACAATAAATAAATGGTGTCCTTCAGGGGGATGAAGTTGAACTCCAAAACTCATTTCATCCAAGATGATGACAGTGATTAATTACAGTCCAAAAGGATGTTGTACCTCCAGAAAGATGCCTTTTTAAGTCATAAAATAACCCTGAAAATGTCTGCTTCTTTGGCACAGTGAATATGTACTTGACTAAATAGTTGACCAACTGGTGGGACACCAGAATCGTTTGCTCTGTCCTGGTTTGTGCTGTGGGTCCAAACGGCTACAGACAGTGCGATTACAGATGGCCCACAGGTTAACATGTACCGTGCAGAGGTAAAACTGCCAAACAGCAGAAGTAGCCAAGTTACATTAATCACTGACAAAGTATCGTGATGCTAAATGCTTCACATTCATCCTTTCCTGAGCTTTTCACTTTGCAGTTTATGATAAACAGAGCTTGGCTCCAGAACCTCAGTAAACCCCCACACAAAGCCACATTTGTCAAACTGTCATCCCTAGCAGTCCTGCATTCTCCTCATCATCCACAAACGTTCCTCCATATTTACATTATGTACATTAAGAACATTTTTAATTATTCTTCCAGCCCAACAAACAAGCGCTCACAATAATTCTGATGCCGGCACTGTCTGTCTGCAGCAGGCAGACACTACCGTGCTCAGTAGAAGACGGAGCTATTTTTATTTCAGCATGCGGGCAGGCAAAACTTTTCAAAAAAAGCAGACACTAGAGAAATTTTTGCCGCCTTTTTTTGCTGCTCCCCACCCCTTGCTCTTTGGGGGAACAGCGCTGCCTCCGTTCATGGCAGGGAGCCCACCTGGGGAGATGCAATGCCAAAGGACAGCTGCCTTTCGACCATCCCCATGTGTTTATATGAGAAGTATGTACTCCTTATTATTACAGCTGGAAAGCTGGCCAGACCATACAAATTGTATATTTCAGTGTATTGGAAAGCAGTATTTTTAAAGGATGGCAGGATCCTTTGCTTCTGTGAAAATGTTAGCTATCCTGCAGATCAATTGCAATTATGACTCCCCTTCCAGTAGCAGTGTGAATTTTGAACAATTAAATATTTTAACTAAGAAGATAAGAAACCTTTGGTTTTCCACAGAGCACTATCATCTCAACAAAGGCTTGAGAGGTTTTTGTATCTTCCCTTGCCTGCTCATCACATCACCCTTTTTCTTAGATCTTACACGTATTAGGAAATACTCATCAGCAAGCACTAAATTCTCTTTGTTCCTCTATCCACCCCACTCGATATTCCTCTGCCTTTCCCATGTCCGTTTGCCCACAGTTACACAGTCAGGCTCTCCCAGGTTTCCACGGAAGTGACTGCAGCTTAACATACAAAATCTCCTCTGGGCCCCTTTCAACCTCAACTCATGAATGCTCGGACCATTCCCCTCACGTACTTGAGTTTTTCACGTCTGCAAAACACTCAGCAATTGCTCATGTACAAAAGCACTGCATAGGAAAACATTTCAGAGTTTTAAGCTGCCACCACACTGAGAGGGGCGTTGGAAAGACCCACGGATGGGACAAAAACACCTCGCAGCCCAGAACCCTAGGGCAAATACAGAATGCATTCAGCAGCTGCTCCTTAAAGGGTATGAAGACAACCCAACTGGTTTACACCATAAAAGACCCTGTAACTACAGCACTGCTCTATCAGCTGAGCCATGCAGAAATAGTTCTTCAAAAGCCACTTGGGTTCCCCATCACCACACCATCCCTCAGCTCCACACCCACGTTTTTCTGGTTTACTGTTATTGAATTAACTGGCAGAGCCCAACAATAGCCAAAGATAGTAGATACCTGAGTTGCCAGGTAAAGGTGAAACTGCAGCCCAGATGTATCTCTGTTCACTGAAGTGCCTGCACCATTCATGACAGATACACATGGCAAAAATGGTCCCCAACAGGAAAAGCTTCCTGTTGATATTAGATAGATTAGGCCAGATTCTTCCTTAGGGTAACTCTGATCTGTAAAAAGGAATTGAACTAGAGACTGACTTCCTATCATCATCAAATTATCATAATTTTTAGCTACACTTCTGCATATCCTCTTCCCAAGACTTCAGCTCCCTGGTGAAGGAGAAGGCCATGCGAGCTGGGAGAACATGAAGAGCCTTATGATACATCTGTCTGTACATTTCCCTGGTGAGAAAGGCTTAAATGCTGGTGGTCATGTCATAAAAGTTACCAAGGACTTAGTACAGGGCAGTTCAAAAGGAAAGACATATTTCTGTGCCAGTGTTCAGAGGCTGATGGGATGCTGAAAGCTGTCGCAATTTTCTTGCCATTCAAATGGAAGTCTCGACTGTGCAAATTCAAAATCAGCAGACTGCAGCAACTGTAGATAAGAAAGTCAATGTACCTTGGTTTCCAAGTCAGGGCTATTTAAGCCCTAACTCAGTAAAGTACTTGTGCACTCAGCAGCTTGCGATTCAGTGGGCTCCTTGCTCTCCTAAAACTTGGTGCTTCCCCAGAAACAGCCTCTAACTTCCAGAGTGAAGGGGGAGCAAATCTCCTGTTTGCTGAGCTCCATAGAGACTGAAAACTTCCTGGTTTTGCCAGGGAAAGACTCTGCAATAAAGACACTAAAACAGGCAACAAAAGTTCCCTTTTGAGGACTTCTTCTCATCCCCTGGTGCAGAAGTCACCACCCGGGCAGAACAGCCCACTGCAAAGCATGCGTAAATCCCCAGGGACTTAGGTTGTTCTAGTTCAGAGTGGTTTCTGTACTCTACCCAGATTCAGCAGAGCATAAAAACCTCTTAAAATAATCACTGCATCTTTATAAGTCTTTTTCCAGGCTTAAATTCAACACAAGGCCTTTTAATTCCTCTCAGAACAAACACTGCAGGGCACGGTTCAATGGTCCTCTACTAAAACTCCAACTGCAGACCACGGGCATCTTGCATCAGTGACAACTGAACCATTCTGCTGGGCTCTAAAGAGACACTTCATATACTAAACGCCTGTGCATTCACGATGTGAAGTATTTATTAAGGCTGGAGCTTCTATGCATGTAGTAACAAGCTGTAAAAACATGTCAGCAGAATTTGAGCTGAAGTTGCCAAGTGTCAAAATAGGGTAGCATTTAAACATTTGCAAATTTTGCTTATGATACAGCAGCACAAGGCAAATATACCACCATTAGCATTTCAAAAATAGTTTCTGAATGAAAGGAAGCTTTAAAAATAACTTTGTTTTCTCCTGGCATCCCTATGCTAATAGATTCTACTTTTAATTAAAAAACTCTCTTGTATGCAGGCACAAGGCGTCACCATCTCCTTATGCAATTTAAGTTCCTCCAGCAAAGCAAATCAGACCGTGGTCCACCTCTCACTTCTCCCCAACAAACCTGGGAAGTTTTGTGCACAGGCTGGTGTCTCATGTAGCTCCAGATGTCCACATTCCACTCAGAGGTGACAGTAAGCTCGTGGCGATCCCGCCAAGAGAGCTCTTTCAAGTAAACTACATCACATCGGTGAAAAACATGATTAACTTATCTTATAGATAAATCTACTGAGCCAGAGAGAAATAAATTTGTTTATCCAAATTCATCAGATTACCACTTGTACCATCATTAGTACCATAGCAGACAGTAAAGTATTAAAGCAACAGGAATCAACATAAAACTATAAGGCAGAAAAAAGAAAAAGCAAGATTCCTACTGAAAAAAGAGTGTAACTATGTAATAAATGACAGCACTATAATATATAACTGCAGAGCTGGTGAATTCTAGTTACATATGCCCTCTTTACTCATAGGATGCTTTGCTGTGCAGCACCAACATTTTTCCAGACCATTTTATGTGTGTGTTGCAAAATACACTGAGCTGTTTAATCTATCATTCAGCACATTGGGTTTTTTTTCCTTTTCCTCTCATCATATTCTCAGGTATTCAACCTAGGTCCATGGTTTGCAAACACTGCTAACTAATTCAAGAATTATCCACCCGGAAATCTCATTAGCTAAGATAGAGAAAGCATTGCTAAAATAGATAAAGGTGATTAGTTTTGTTTCTATTAGCCAATAGGACACAAAAAACAGCTGTGAAGATCTAAAATTACACACTTAACATGAAGCACCACTAAATCTTAGTACAACACCGAAAAAAAAAAAAACCTGGACAAGCAAGAATTCTGCAAGTAAGGTCCTCTGGAAAGCAAGTTATTAAGCTGACTTTTAATCTGTTTGACCCAGTACAGCTTTACTGGTAAATATACTCTGTCACTGTTTTCATTCAGGATTTCTATAGACTTCATTACTCATTTTCCCTAATACCTACCTGCTATAGTTTAAAAGATTCCATCTTACTATATGGCCTTTTACTTCCCAGCTCAAAATAAACAGATAAGATAGAAGCACTGTGTCAGGCCACTGGTAGTGAAGAGACTGCAAAGTTTCAAAGTATTTTGGAGCTGGTCATTTTACAGGATTTCTGTGTAAGAGGTCATTTAGTGTGGTGGTGCTAACAACTGTGCCATGAGGAACCAGGTAGAAGAATTTCAGTATTTCTGCCCATGTTCACATCACGATAGCCCAAGAGCTGTGACAGTGCTTAGCATCTCCAGGCCACTCTGCCTGGTCAGGCAGCTCCAAGACCTAATTCACGCCCAAAGGAGGCATACCTTAAGCTTGAACTCAAATCCATCAGACTGTGGTATCAGATGGGATAAGGAAGTATTTTTCCCCCATCATCTGAAGAAAGTGAGGTGACCAGCAGAAAAGGAACGAGACTCTACCGTGAAACCAAAATTAAGATGTGCCCTGGTGACAAGAGCACAGCCCTTCCATGCTACCATTCACCAATTAGCACTACAAAACATCCTGCCTAGTTTTAGCTTTAAGGCTTCTCATAACACTGTATTTATGCACATGCTTACACATTTTAAGAAGTGGGGCCAAATTAATATAAACTGATTAAGCTCCTTAACTTCAAAAGTGATGGGCAAGTTCGGGCTTTTTAAGATACCCTCCCTGCCACACCCTGGAGGGGCCTGATTTTCGTGAAGTACCACTCACCCTCTCTCCAGGAGATCCCTTCCTGCTGTAACTCAAAGCGGCCAGCCAGAACTGTGGGTCACACTGGAGAGCATGGGGTGCACTGTGCCAAACACCACGTGCATCCAATGCTCATCTTCCAATCCCAACCAACTCATTTCCTTCTCAACTGTGTGTTTCTGAGCACGGAAGCTGGCTCGCTGTACCATATGACAAGATGTCCTGGTTTCAGCTGGGATAGAGTTAACTGTCTTCCTAGTAGCTGGCCAGGTGCTATGTTTTGAGTTCAGTATGAGAAGAATGTTGATAACACACTGATGTTTTCAGTTGTTGCTCAGTAGTGTTTAGACTAAAGTCAAAGATTTTTCAGCTTCTGATGCCCAGCCAGCGAGAAAGCTGGAGGGGCACAAGAAGTTGGCACAGGACACAGCCCGGGCACCTGACCCAAACTGGCCAACAGGGCATATTCCATACCATGGGACGTCCCATCCAGTATAGGAACTGGGAAGTGGGGGCAGGGAATCGCCGCTCCGGGACTAGCTGGGTGTCTGTTGGCAGGTGGTGAGCAATTGCACTGCGCATCATTTGTACATTCCAATCCTTTCATTATTGCTGTTGTCATTTTATTAGTGTTATCATTATCATTATTATTTTCTTCTTTTCTGTTCATTAAACCACTCTTATCTCAACCCACGAGTTTTACTTCTTTTTCCCAATGTTCTCCCCCATCCCACTGGATGGGGGGAGTGAGTGAGCAGCTGCGTGGTGCTTAGTTGCTGGCTGGAGTTAAACCACAACACAAGACTACCTTGTGCTTCAGTGTGTGGCATCCAGAGAGCTCTCCTCTTCTTTTTGCTGGAGCACAGATACTAAATCCTCAGTGTTCACAAGAGGACAGTCAGTTTCCAGGCTGCAGCCTTTCACAGCGTACACCTGGTAGGAAAACTATGCCCTGACACACCGCATCTCCAGGTGTCAGAGCCCAAAGAGCACTCACCCTGCCAAGTGTGTAAGCTGCATTTCTCACCACTGCTAAAGGAATTGGCTGCATAGATTTGAAACCCTGAGGTTTTATACTACATCACCCGCCTACAAAAACAACCCACAACGAACGAACCAAACAAAAAAACCACCCAAAAACAGTTCTAAGAAAGAAAAAGAAATGTAAACAGGAAGACATGAATTTTAGTCAGATCATTGTGGCCAGACTGCACAGACACACAGAGATAAGGAAAACTTATATTTTGTGTACACTAAGGAAATACCTCTGGGTAGGGGCACTGTTAAAGCAGTGCTGGCTGGAGATACAGCATATAACTGCAAACAAGTAGTGTAGCTTGTATGACTTCAGGTAATGAAGAAAGCTATGCCAGGAACAAGACAACTTTCTTTGAAAGGGTAGTTCCATCCTAGCTAACCTTTATATTCTTGGGGAAGTTCTGCCAGTCGAAAAACTTTGAAAGGGTAGTTCCATCCTAGCTAACCTTTATATTCTTGGGGAAGTTCTGCCAGTCGAAAATGTTAAAAGTAGAAAGAAAATAATCACATATGCAACCAGCAGCTGCAATACAGCAAATTCAATACAGCAAGGGTTTGTACATCTTCAACTGGCATAATAACCATATTCATATAGTCAAAATCTTCTAAGAAATACAACAGCACATACTGCTAGTTTTCTGTTTCCCTCATAACCCAGAAGAGTGTCAATTAATTTCAGAGGCCTGCAATGCTCTTCAGTTCAGAGCTTCCCTAGACTTCAGAGGCTCTGAAATGTTGACGAAAGAAGGGAAGGGCTTTGCTCTCTCCAGGCTCTGAACAGCTGGTGGTGCCTGACAGGAGTGGTCACAACGTGGAGGCAGAGGGTGCAATTCCATGGGTGGCTTAAATTGGATCCAAGCCCAAACTCCTCCCACACAGGGTCTTTTCATGCTCATGTCTCCCCTGACCCAAACCAAACATTTCCACGCACTCTCTTGTGTCAGCAGTGCAATCTTACACCACCACAGTAAAGCAGGAAACCGATCCAGGTGAAAGCTCATCTTTGGCAGTTTATTGTGTGCTAAAATATACGTAATTATTGATGACGCAAACTTGTACGTAAGAGTCAGCAACATCCCTGAAGGAGCATCAGGGTACACTTTACTCCATAGAACCAAAAGAACTTCTCCAGGAGTTTCAGAAATTGTTCATCTGTATTTAACTTACCTTCCTACTTATTAATACTCACAAAATACATCGCCAGTATTTATCAAGAGATTAGATGACAGTCTTTCCCTACAGCTGTCAAATATTGTTATTGTCATCTTTTAGGAATTACTACTAAGGAATACAGAAGTAATTCTGCATAGCGCTCTGAGCTGTGGCCCTCATTTCAGCAGAGCCAGTAGGCAAAGTACCGGAGGAAGGACCTATAGTGTTTCACAGAACATGTGTAACACTATACAATATTTATGTCATGCTGCGCAACTATACATGGCTTAGATAATTATAAATATTATTATAAAGTGCTTATAGAAATATAAAACTGTTACGCTCAACCACACCCCACCACAGGCTAGGGAAGAAGGCAGTGAGGACAACAGAGAGAATTTCTACAGAAAATACCGTCCATAAAGGGAGAGTCTACTCTGAATTAAATGTAAGACCGATATCTTTCCTCCTCTCTCCTGCCCAGGAACTGGCGCTGCTGGTCACGTCTACCACCAACTGCCCGACAAGACACACAGCTCAAGAGAAGCCCTGGAGGCTGCAGTGCTGAGCGCTGGCAGCCTGGCAGCATTTGGAAAAACCCGCTGTCTTTAGCCACAGGTCCCAGGCACCGTGCCTGGAGCACCGGCCAAAATAGGGGGCTGCAATCCCGGTTGGTGCCTTGCACGTCAACTTGCCCTGTTCAGGGACACACAGCCTCTACCCTTCCCCACCACGGCAGCCTCTTCTCTGGATGGGTGTCCAGAACAACCCACCACCCCTAAGCCCCCAGCCAACCCGCCAAACAGAGAGCAAGCTCCCTCCCTCCGGCAGCAGAGGCAAAGGGGGCTTCTTGGACCCCTGCCCAGCCCCCAGCCCTCTTTGCACAGCGGTGGATGTGCTGTGCCGAGAGAGACAGCCCGGTACGACGGATGAGATTCAACGTGGGGATTACGGTGCTGCTTTCATGTCTGGCCTTTACAGGTCCCCAGACAACACCCGTGCCACTGCTGAATTGAGCCTCATAAATGTAACTGCTGAATGCATTTTATGGGCATAATTCCCAGGGTCTCTGAAAACAATACATTCTGTCAAAATAGCATCCAAACGAAACAGGCTCTTTAACCACCCAACAAAGCCCTGTTTGATGTGCCACATTCCAGGAAGCACAACTCAGTATGATTTTATCTGTGCAGTGCTGGGGCCCTTGTGCCTTTTGTTGAAAAACTAATACAGCTCCACAACAGGGGAGAAAATATTTTTCTCTAAAAGTATGCAGCCAGACAAAAAAATAAAAAAAGAGTCAGTATTAAAAAAAGAACCACCATACAAAGTTTCTCTGGTGTCACGCTTTCTGTTTTCTTCCTCCAATGATCTAAATGCTCACCTCCTAGAATCAGGGTCTTTTTTCAGGCCACCTGTAGTCACCAAAACATTTGTACTAATCCAGCTAGCAAGGCAAAAATCAGAACATGTTTTGTTCAGATGCATCCCCTTCAACCTCCAATATCTGTGCATTGCCTAGTTTGCTTTTAAGTCATTAGTCATGACAATCATCTCACTGAATTCAATGTGAGGCCTCACAAGAGAGAACGATGCTTCCTTTCTCCTGAGGCCAGGATGCTTATGCCTTGGGATAAATTTCAGTTTTCATGTCCGTGTAGACCCACACAAGCAAATAGAGTACATTCTTCCCTAATGACAGTGCACATCCAGGAGCAAAAAGTCAATACCAAATAAAAGTAGGTCCTACTCAAACTTCTCAAGTGCTCAGAAATCTCTGCATGATCACAACACAATGGCCAAAGTACATTAAACAAAAGGTCCATCTACCTGCTGTGCTTTCTTTGACAGCTGGCTAACACAGGAGGCCTACAGGAGAGCATTAGGTGGTGGCCAGTGACACTCTCCTGGTATAGGCTCTCTGGACAACTTCTAGATATCTACTAACTAAGCTTAATTACTTTTTGTATGAAAAAATGTATAGTTTTTGGTCCTGAAACTGCCACCTGACAGTTTCATTTGAGGTACCTTAGCTTTATTATGAACAAAAATAAGCAGTTGTTTCCAATCTATTTAGTTCATGATGCTCACAGTTTGTAGAGCTCTGCATCTCCTTTCTGTAGTCTCTTTTGTGAGGTGACGAATCCTCGCCTTGGAAGTCTGTAGTTGTTTAGAAGTCATCCCATAGCTGGAACTGTGCCTGTCACCCCGCACTGTGCCCTTCCAGTACCACTAAGACCAGTCCAACCTGGCTGACATGAGATGGCCAGCTATGGTCACAGACTGAGTCACTGCTTAGGAAGATTTTAAAGCCCACCAGCACACAGGGCTCTGTGTTCTCTTAAACTGTCTTCCTGTGACTGAAAATGCCATTGCTGTTGGCGGTGTCATACAGCTGCCAGACCAGGGGGGTGGGATGGGAAGAGCCTGCCCACATCTTCCTGCTGCCCTGCTAACTGGCACACATAGCTGTTCTGGAGTAGATGCTGACATACACTCTTCATGGATGTCCCCAGCCAACAAGGCCAACAGATTTACAAAAAAAACCCCAAAACCACCAAAAAAACCCCACACAAAGAAAGTTGTGACCATTTTGCTCCAGGGCAGCAAGCTGAAATTCCCTTGCATGAGAAGTGAGAAAGGAAATGGGGGAAGAGGGGAAGTGTTTAATTAAAACTGGCACAAAAGGATGCTGCCCTTCCAAGAAGGTGCATACTTCTAGCAGGGCCTCAGAAATGACCATTTAAAAGATAAACTGTTTTCTAAACACCTTCCCCAGGGTTTGTGCACAGAGAAGCATTTCAACCCACGGAAGCTCAGTCTGCTGAGCGAAAGAACAATGTATTTTGCACTCCCTCGCAGCTATTTTATTCACAAAACACACACCTGTTGGTCAGCATGCCTTTGGAGCCATGGCAGGGAGGTGAAGCAATCTCAACCTCCTCATCAACCACTACCGCACTGCCAACCATTAGCTTCTGCACACTGTGAGACCATGCTGATAGTGCTGCTGTGGTCTTTGCAATTCACTTGCTGCTCTGAGGAGGGGGTGAAATTAAACCACTTGCAGATTAGGATTGACTTGCATGGTTCTCTATACTATTGGATTTCTGTATGGTACAGATGTGATTCCTTTTCTACCTCAGCACCTCTCTCCCTCCATTTCAGTCTGCACTTCTGGCTTCACTTGCTGGATTGCTTGGAGCAGATTTTTTGTAATAGCACAAGCTAGACCTGAAACCTGCTTGGTGAATATTAATGTATAACAATTACAGAATTTCTTACCTTATTTATGTAAGTGGGGCTCTTAGTTCCTTGTTACATTACCTTACTTTTGGCTGAATGAAAACAAAAGTGATTTACATCATTCTGTAAGCTGACACCCTCATTACTTGCTTGCACTTCCGTATGCAAACTCTACCAACAAAACTCTGCTATCAACAATAGGTACAGGAAAACAGGAATGGATCTCATTGTTCATATGTACATGTTAACAAATTCATTTCAAAATCTCAGGTTTTAAATCTACTTAGCAGGTTAATTCAATAAAAGGCAAGTTTTCTGGGTTTTGCTTTTAATCAAAAAGAGACATACTACTAGTTCAAATGATTTCGAGAAAGCCAAGCATATTATATAATTGCTGGGGGTTTTTATCATGAAAGCATATAACTCCATCAAAAGAAAAAACAAATTGACAAATCTATCAGTGGTTAAAGCATACTAAGTAGGAATTATATTTTTAGCCTTTAATACTTTGGAGCATTAAATTAATACAGAGTCTCAAACAAACTGTCCCCTGTCAGCCTGTAACTAACATTAAATCAACCTGACCTACTAACTAGAGTTATGCTTTTGGGCCCCTTTTAAACACCAGAATGGCCTTACAGTCCTACAGGCCTTCAGAATTTCCCCAGTTTTCCAAGATTTGTTAAAAATCAACATAATTGTTTCAGAGAGTGCTGCAGCCAGCTTCCTGAGCTCTCCTGGGCATTACTTCTCAGCACTGGAGGATTTCAAAACACATGACTGGACACTGCCTCACCACCTCTGCTCCCGGGCAGGACCACCTTCCCATTCCATGCACCCCACTGCACAAGACGAGACATCCTGCCCTTCAGCTCGAGTGCCGGAGAGAAATAACCCCTGAGCATCTCTGCTGCTTCTGTATCATTTTTTATAATTATACCAAGCATCTCCTCTTACACGTTCATTAGCTCTCTGCAAAGTGCCATTTAGCCTGTTCTCTCCTGAGATTGAGTGGCCTATTACAAATCCCAACCTCTGTCCTGTGTTTACTTAAATATGCAGCAAACAAAATAGTTTTCAATACATAATTTTTATAAATACTACCTCACAGATACAGCTACTTGTGTACTGGCACATTATCTTCTTGTGTAGGTACATAAACCTGCGAGTGTACATATAGTTCTGTGCATATAGGAACAGGTAGTTGTGGCTTCTCGCATATGGATAGGGAAGAGGGATTAACCCAACGCTCATTAAATAAGGAACTGCTTTGAAGTACTTCGTAAACATACTTAGCATAATGCAGTTTGCATCCTGACTGGGCCTTCCAGGAGCTACCAGAATATAAACAAATTATAAAGATGTTTCTAGAAATAATTGCGAGACTCATGTTTTCTGTTTTACACAGCACCAGTATTTTAACTCAATGACCTGGCATCTAATTTTTCCAAAATGTGACATTTAATTAACATTGTCTCGATGCATCACTTCCTCTTGCCATCACATCAGAAAGCCGCTCTCTCCACAAGATAGCTTTAATCTCTAAGCATGTGTGCATGTGTATACACACGCATCCTACAGAAGAATTTGCATGCATTATCAGGTAACTTGATAAAGGACACGAAGCCACTGCACTGCAATCACTGCAATAGCTGCACCTTCGCCAGGCCTATTTGTGCTGGCTCAGCAGGCACTTGGCTGGGGTATCACCGAGCAGAGCTGACCCAGCGCAGGGCTGGGGACTGATCTCCCCCGGGTGACAGGGGACCTTGCCCGGCTAAGTGGGAGCTGCCTGCTCAAATATTTTGAGTTGATTGTGCTTCCTCCCCTGGGTACAGCTGCACTAGCTACTGCTATATATGCTCACAGATGTTGTTGCCTGATGTCTTTAATGGTCATTTGTGGTCTAAAAAAATTTTAAAGGCAGCCAGAAGGGGCAACAGACGCCCTTCTGTTAGTTTTACAGAGACACAGGAATAAATATAGTAAATAATGTATCATATTTCAGACCCATCTTTTGCATTATGTAAATAACAAGACTCCATTCTAGTTCCAGAAAACTTTCTAGTCTCTCTTCCACACTCCAAAACAGCAAGGAGTATACAATTAAATTTGAAGAGTTGCAGCACAAACTTTCTAAATCTTTGCTCTCACCTACAAACTTAGGGATATTTGATCTGTCATTTCCAAGATGGCAAGCAGCCTGCACCTACTGCTATCATTAGCTAAATCTGTGCCTTCTGATACTTCTCACTTTCCACCCTCATCTATTATTTTCCTTCCTCTCACTTGGAGGAGCACACTCAAACTCCCTGATGTGCTGGAGTAAAGCTGAAAACCAGCCAGTATTTAATAAGCAAAACTGTGCCTGTTTTATTTATTTAGGCAGTTTCTCTGAACTCACTGATCATATTTGCATGAGTGCTCCTCATCTGGACTAGCTGGATGCTACAGAAAAAAGACCCTCATAAATAATTGATATTTCATGAAAAACATACACTTTGGGAGCTGTTCTGCTCCTCGAGACCTTTCCTCTGTTTCTGTTTTCTTCTTTATTACTAAGGACATTTGTAGACAACAGGATCATTGCTTTTAAGTGAACATCTGCTATTAAAAGCTATATCCCAAGTGAGCCAAATCTTGCTTGCCTTGGTCACGCAGTTTTATTGACTTCAATAGAACTATTTGTGTGAAGCAGACAGGACTTGACCTCTGCCAGTAACTACATGCCGTGTTCCTAACGGTTGCTTTTGATACTTTTGTGATCTCACACACCAAAGTTTTAAGTACTAGTAGTTTTAACAGAAAGACACTAAAGAAAACAAGTTCCTGCTATCATATGCAACTCTAAAGAAGAGAGTCAGAAAGGAATATCAGACAACAAAGCGTTAAGAACTTTTTCTTACCAAAATTCAGTGCCTGTTTTGCATAGATAAATTTCTCCCAATATTGTTGTTCTTCCCAATGCTTAAAATAGGAGACCACCACAAACTCAACCCTCTCGTGTGGGGTTCCCACTAAGAGTTTGGGGCTAGTGAACAGCAGTCACCCCTGTGCTGCGCTGGGACATGGGGTGGGAAATTACCACAAAAGGCAAACTGTAAGGTGAGCGCCATCACACCAGCTGGCAAATCTGCAGTCTCTTAAAGGGGTGTTACAAAAACCAGGTTTTACACCAAACCCTTGTGCCATTGTCTTGCACAGATGCATGACTTCATACATAAAAATAATACCCAGCAGTTTTTCAAATGCCTTAGTTCAAAACTACATATACGCAACATCTCGTCTCTACTGCCAGCTCAGGCTGCCACAACAGACACGCCTGGGTAATATTCTTACTGCTTCCTTTGCATTTGTACAACTGGTAAGTGATAAATCTAATGCTTACAAAGAGATTGACCACACAGTAGGCAGTGCTGAACTCCTCCATTCAGCCATACACCACAGCAGTCCTACATTGATAACTCAGCTGTAATGCCACATCCTGCCAGAGCTGGACTCCATCGCTACGTATATTTTAGTCCAGGCCTGCTTTTTTGTTAAAGCAAATATTGGAAAACAGCCCACTGCTGCACAGATGGGTACATACGACATGGGTATACTCCACCTCTTAAAGTGCTGTCCTTGCATGGCTGATTCATTCAGAAATTATCCAAGGATCTAAATGCACTCCAGGCACAACAAGAGCTGGCTAATTCCTCAGAAAGTGACAGCAAATCCACTAAACAGCACAGTCTTCCTGCTCAACCTGCCTGTGAAGGAGTGAATTTGCTACTAATCCTTTTAAGACTGTCCACCACATGTTGGCTAATAAGGACCAGTGCCGTTACAACAAAAAATGTTGTCAGCTGCAAAATATTAGTTGCTTCACTTCTGATGAAAATAGCTGTTTTCGTACACACGACACACAAAATAGACTTTAATTTATCTAGGCTTTTAAACAGTTTGGAGTTTTATTTTAACTACAGAAATGAACATTTACTCTAGAGGCTTTTTTCTGGTAGTCTAAAGCACTTGCAATTTAATTTCTTTGATTTATGAACTGTGTCAGAAATAGCTATTTAGGACCCATGCTTTACGTTAGGACCTTCTTTTGGTTGTGTTCTTCCTGAGGACTACTGCAGCGACACTACCTAGATGACACCGCAGCACAGATTTTACCCGCTCTCACACGTTTCCAGCAATCCATCCATAACTACCCCTGGAACAGGGAAGGCCCTTTCATTCCTAGGAAAAAATGCCTTATGTGTAAAGTCACCACGATAACTGGGCCAGGCTCTAGCGGGGCTGCCAAGCACCACATACCTCCCGCACCCTGGGCTCAGCAGGGGCTGTACCGAACTCCCCGGATAAGGGGGGAGCAGCGGTAGCACCTGGCTTTCCGCAAGCAGGCGGCCTCTGCGCACGCCCTGCTCGCGGCCCGATGGCAGAGGCGGCGACGGAGGCACCTAATGAGGGGACGATAGCGAGGAAGGGAACGGGAGGCAGGCTGAGGGACGGAGGCGATGGCCTATTTGCAGGAGTCCCAATTATCTCACGGAGTCAGTTGACTGCATCTCTCCCAGCTCCTTTTACGGTATTCTACTGTCCAACTGGTACCAAAAACAGAAAATGAAATGGAAATAACTGAAACACAAGATATGATGCAACTAGTGGGAAATTTCCAGCTCCCTGACTTGAAACTCCCTGTACATCTTTAACGGGATTACTGATAGCTCTTCTGAAGTATAAAGGAACTGACAGACATTTAGCTTAGAAAACACATACTTCCTTGGAAAAAAAATTATTTATCACATTCTCATTATCCACCTCCTTTTTTCCATGTTAGTAACACAAGGAGGAAACATTGCTGGCTGACAATTCATTTGCTCTAGTTTATTGATTTCTCATATGAAGCCATGTTCCCCAGGTGGTGATGTCATTTATTTCCATAGCAACTGTATAACATCAGAGAATTATACCTAAGCAGGTGGAGGAAAACCTTTAGGGAACAAGAATATCTTATGTTCCTGCAAATCTGCCTGCACCAGAAAAGGGCTTTTAGAAGATGTCTGAAACCTGACTCTGAATGGTCTTACAAAAGACTGAGCAGTGACAGTATTATTAACCATTTTTCATTGGCGGTGGTCAAATGAAATTCAGATGTGCAAAGCCTGCTCCTTTCCACTCTGCAGAGCACTACTCTGTATGTGACACATTCAGAGAAGTTGCAGAAAGACGCAGCTTTTCACCAGCCCACTCCAACCGCCAAAGACCCCTCACTTCCCGCAGAAAAGCAGTGCTCACCAAGTTACCAATGAACCCAGGGTGGTTACCAGCTTTTCAGAAGCAAGATCTACCCTTCCAGATCAATAATTAAAATCTAAGTCATTCTGTCAGTGCCAGCCACCTCTTTCCTTTGCAGGATGAACTTGTGCAGCAGCTGGCTCCAGACACACAGTGGGCTGTGAAGTTTCTCATTCTGCAGAAGAGACAGCACAGAAGCGGTGCAGAGGCAGAATTATTTGATTGCATGAATTACTAATTACGCTCATTACCTCTCTCAGAAGGTAATTTTTACCCAAAGTACCAGAGGTTCAGGTCATCAAAGCCTCCATGGCTCAACAAAGTCCTAGATGTGGTATTGGCTCCTCTTCAGCAGTCGCAGTATTTGAGCTGAATCTGATCTTTTTTCCCACCTAGCTGGCCCATTTCTTTTTCTCTCCAAAAAAGCACAGCAGCTTCAGTCACAACCACAAGAAGATGACCCTGCTAGAGCCCTTTCTTCACCACCTATTGAAGAGTGCTGGTGTCAAGGAGAGAGACAGGTCCCAAGGTCAGCTCTCTGGGGCAGACCAGCAGGCTGACTCACCCCTGAAGCACTTTGCCCCCTGACTCACTGCCTCTTACGCTCATGTGAATTAGCAGTGTACGAAGGGAAAACGGACACAAAGGTGCTCAGAGATTATCAGCAGCTGACAGCAGCTGCATAATGCAGAGCCTTCTTAGCATCGCTGGGCTGGGTACAGACCTGCTCCCTTCCAGTTCTCCCATAAGCATACATGGCATTGATTACACCCATGCAGATGACCAGATGCAATCAGCTCTTCCTACCATCAGTAAACATCAAGTAAGCCACTCTACTTCCATCACTGTAAAATACTTCTATAATCTATATTGATCAAGTATTCAAGCTGATTTCTGCTTTGTATAAAAAGAGAAAAGGTGAAGTAAGCTGCTTTACATGGCAAATAAAAAAAGAAAAAGCAAAAAATAATTGTTGTTACATCTTTCTTCTTCTGTGATACGCAAGAGATAGACACCTTAAATGAGGTTTAGCTGATGAATCTCTCGTACAACAAAAGCACTAGATGGTACATGGTTGCTTATTCAGCAGGTTGCTAAATCCATTACCATGAACTGCTGATCTAGTTCATCTTAGCAAAGCATAAACTGAGGCTTTTGCTTTGAAAAAACTTCAAATTGCAACAAGAAGCTGGTCTTCTCTTTTCCAGTTAGCAAAATATATAAACTGAGAAGGGATGCTTTGGGTAACTTGACTAATTAATCTGCAGTTCGGTAGAGGTAGTATTTTCTTTAAAGTAGCCTCAGAACTCCTGGAGATACAGAGCAACAACTGACAGTGCAAATATATTTTTCTTTTTTCCTATTACCACCACATTAGGCTGTGCATAAAACTTTCTTCTGACATGTAAGTACCTTCCCATTGATGTAACACAGTATGGGTTCAGATTATTGCTGCCAATAACCAATATTTTCCGTTTTTATGATCTCTGTATCATTCAGAGGCTTCGCTCCGCTTTATAATTCCATTGCCCATCCAGTCTCAGTTCTTTCCTGCATTAGCAACTGGTTGCCAACCATGATTTGATTTACTTTCCCAGTAATGCCCCTTCTTGTGCCCTTCAGTTGGTGCTTAAACATAAACTATATTGACTGCTAGAGAGACCTGACTGACAGCTCCCTCTCTTTCCCTTTCTGGGTTTAGCCTGTAAATGTTGGGTATAGTCTCATGAAGGCACACAGATGAGAAGATGACATCACTCAAGATGCCCGAGTGGCAGGCAGTCTCCCTGAAATACTCTGCATATATTCCCACACTCACACATGTACCCCAAAGGCAACATGAATACTATTCAGCCCATGGTCCCTGCATGGTTGCATTGGAGAACACATAACAAATTTAAATAGACTAGTAACTAGCCATACATAAGATGCTGTTCTTCTGGCAGAACAATATATAATTCTCCAGTTAAACCCCAGGATCAGTTTAATGAGTTGACTAACATTTTCCTACATTAACTCCTTGTTTTGTATTCAGATTGTACCAGACATCCTGCACACTGAGGCATTCAGCCTATGCTGTACTGCCCTATTGCTATTATACAGCTACTGCTAGAAGGTCCCTCCCTCAATGGAAAAGCCTGCAGGGCTGCATCCCTTTCCTCCTTTCCCCAGGTACCCCAAGAAGTGACTGTTCAGCTGGGAGCAGAGGCCAAGAGAAGGAACATTTTCCTCTTCTGGCCAGGAAAGAGCTGTTATAGAAAGACACCGAGGGCTGTTCCTCCCGCACCTGCAGCTGCAGAAAAGATGTTGCAGGGGATTGTGCCAGGGCAGACACAGTTAGGTGAGTATCTTCCCAGCTTCCAGAGGAGGCCGGGTGTCCAGACAAGATGCCTGGGGACTGATGCAGAGGCTCAGCCCCTGCTCGCAGGGCCACCACATGGCAGGACGCCCTAGAGCTGGCCAAGAAGTGTGTTCTGAAGGGTAAGAGTTCCCCTCCACCAGGAGCACATCTGCAGTGGGATCACTGAAGATGTCTGCAGTGATGATATTCAGATGCACTGAAAGACCATGATTTTCCAGAACAGACACCCACACCTAGACAAGGAGTTATTTATCTGGCCACATTTTCAAACTCAGTTTCCATTAGCCCTATTGACTTGAAGCTTAATCCTGCAAAGTCTTTGCTACTCTGGCAGTCACCCAGCACAGATCCTACCTCTGTGCTCAAACACCGCAGTACCTCCCTGACCACAACAGAGCAACAGCGGTGCCTACCCACCGCTCACCTGTGTCACCTGCTCCACCTGGCCTTTATTGAGACCCATGGGGTGAAAAAAATCTTGGTTCATGTTAACAAATCATTACTTAACAGATTATTCCATATGAAATATCAGAAATTAACTTCAACTAATTCTTACTTGTAATTCAAATTTAATTAGATGTAATTAATTTGGAATGCAAGAACATATTACCTTTTCCCAGCAACTCACTCTCTCTTACATATCACATAAATACCAAAAATAGTCTGGAACCTCATTCTAACCCCAACTGACATTGGTATACAATACTATTGACTCTACCACTGTAATATAGTCTGCCCTGGTGTTCCAAGAGCATGATGAATTTTGTAGTGTTTAAGATCACACTGATATTACCTAGAATGGGAAAGTGGAGCATTTCAAAAGTATTTTCAGTTCTCCATTTAAACTTAATATGTGGAAAACTATTTTCATTTGTGCAATTAGCTACAACCCTAAGAATATTTTCCTACTGTATTCACTGAGCAACAGCGAGAGCTCAGCCAAAACAGGAGCAAAAACAAAGCAAGCTGAAGCAAGCCCATTTATGTCTAGTTCTGTTCCTTCATCTTTTATGAGCAGAAGGACCACATATGATGGACAGCTACCAGCCTCTTGAAATCAAATCAGTTTCTTTCAAAGAACATTTGTATTTTGTAAACCAATTAAACCACATGAATAGTAGAAGCATGAATAGGCTTTTGTTTTATTCAAATTAAGATATTTTGGATTTGTGAAAATGCAAATAGATATGACAAAAAAGGTAACAAGGGTACAATAGAAAATTATGGAGCGGGGAGAAATTTAATTACATGCCTGTTTGATTGAAAGTTCAAGGTTCTTTTTATATTGCTTCAAATTTAAAAATTCACAGATCCCTTCCCTCTGTTTTCCAAATATGTTCAGGAAAATAAGTTGGTTGAATTTGTCCTTCCATGACTTTTAATTTTAAGTTGCATACTATCTGGATTCTTTTCTTTCTATGGAAATGCAAGACCAGTTCCACGTCATGAACTAACACACTTCCTTTTAATGAAGACTGGATCAAAATCTGCAGTCCTCCTGCAACAGAAAAATCCAGCAGAATTTAACAGTGCACCATAACCCTTCCAAAAAAAGTTTAAAGAAAATCTACGCCAGCCAGCAGAGCTCTACAACACTGTAGTCAACGATTGAAAGAGCAATGCTCTCCATCAAATACTGTTTAAAACTTTTAAAGCAGTTTTTTAGAACACTATTTCATTCCCATAAGTGAAACCCTTCCACTAGACTTAGAAAAAACTCCTACTGACACAAGCAATGGGTTCTGCTCACAGCCCTGCTACAGCCTGACCCTGTGGAGCCGACCACCTTCATCCCTATCACCTCCTCAGGGCGTTGCCCCAGCCTCCCTCAGCACCACCCACTAATTCCCATTCACTTGAATTCACTGGCATTTTTTGCTGGATTAACGAAAAAAACCAAACTGATACCGAGAGGCCTATTTACAAAAACATATGCATGACAATAGCGTTCTTCATTTCAGAAACCATATTCAGGATGAGGAGAGTGCTCCAGATACATGGAGTTCTGCTGTACAAGTCTTGAACAAGGACTTCAATCATCTGGGCCTAATCATATTCCCATGAAAATCAATAGGAGTTTTGTCAGTTTTACTGGGAGCCACACGATGTGCCTAACACTGCTGGGGGGACAAGACACCTATGGTAAAAGGCACTGACCTGGGTCTTGATCAACTTCTGGGTGAGAACTCACCACAATGAAATGCATGTGGTCATTGCTGAGGCCTATGGGGCAAGTGAGAACAAGCATTAGGAACATGACTCCAGGTAATAACTTAAGTGTCACAAAACACAAAAAACTGCCCCTTTCTTTCGGCAAAGAAAAACAGGCCTTAGCCTTTAGGAATTCCTCTCTCTGCCATCCTTTTAATGCAATCCATTGGCCTCTGTGGTCCCAGATGTATAGAACAAGCTGCCTGATGGAATTCCTCTCTCTGACATCCTTTTAATGCAATCCATTGGCCTCTGTGGTCCCAGATGTATAGAACAAGCTGCCTGATGACCTAAAGGAATCTGTACAAGTCGTAGCTCTATCCCTAAAGGTAAACAGCCAAAATATACAGTGTGTGCTGTGTAAGAGGTAAAGAAATACAGGCCCCATCCAGCCCCTGATGTTTTCCCACCTCCTGTCTGTTATGGGACACAAGCCAAAGAAGCTAATAGCGCAAGGTGCCAACTATCTCCTGTAAATTAACTGCCTATGTTGTCAGTCCTAAAAGGAGACATAGCAATACAGGCTGCTGTTACTGGAAGGATACTCATGTAGATCTTCACATATTTTTTTACCCCTCCATGTGTCAGAAAGAAACTGTATGAACAATGACTTAAAGAAAGCAAGCCAACTGCAAAAATTATGCTGAATATATCTAGAAGAACTTAGCACACATTTCAGCTTTCTCCACAAGACCGGCTCCGCGGCTGCTCCTGGCTGCTTCGGCCCTGGCAGCGCAGGCTGAGTGCCACCCCTTGGAGCACCTCATCCATGGCTAATGAGGCAGGCTGCAACACCGGCAACTGCTCACCAAAGCCAACCTCTACCCCTTGCCACACTGAAGGCACAGGTCAGCAAGGGGCAGCTGGATCTCTGTTACTGCTGCAAACAGCCAAGCCAGCCAAAAACAAGAAGAAAAAAAAGGAAAAAAAAGGGGGCGGGGGGGGAAATGACGACATGAAACTGGTCTGACTTCAGACTTCTGCAGAGGTTGCAGGTGACCTGTCTGTACAGTGTATTTGAATCCAGCTGGCAGCAAGGACACAGACATGGTATGCTACTGTGTCATTTCTACAGAGATAAGTTTCCAGAGAGGAGCTGTACTTGAAATAAACTAAACCAAAGGAAAAGTGAGAGCGCTGGGGAGTTATCTAGCCCATTGCCTGCACAATGCAGTACCTTTATAATAGCTCTTGCAGGGTAATACATGTGCTGCAATTAATAGCAATGAACTTTGGAGTATATTAAAGTACATTTGGAGTGAATTAAAGCTGGCAGCACCCATATAGAAGGAAAGGTTCTTGTTTTAGACAACCCTCTTTAAAATTTAAACAACAGCTGAGGATTTGACCCAGCAAGCGTAAAGAAAACTCAACTGAATCCATCATCTCGGGCTTCACAACAGATGTTTGTGGGGTGGAACAACTGCAGCTCTTAGTTTTCCTTTGGAATTTCCACTGGATAAAACCGATCTAACAATTATAATGGGATAAATTCAAGGCCGTGATGAAGTGTCATGCCAGAAAAACTGCAGCTGGCAAGGAAGCTATTCGGAAACTACTCAGTATTCAGCTCTCCATTACAGAGCCTGTGGATGGTGGCTGACTGTTCAAAACAAGAGGTTGCACATTCAAGCATGAGACAGCAAGGGTCCTTGAATAAGCTCCTTTGATCCCCCCAATCCACCTGAGTTACATTTGCACTACTCCTGCTTATCCCAGCAGAAAACCTTCATGTGGCAATGTGCAAGACATGGGACTACCACCAATACTTCCATGACAGTATCCACAATCAAAATCTGCCTGGTCATCTTCCACCAGGCACTGATGCTGACAAATAAAGACTGCCATTTAAAAAAAAACCCAAATTAAATTATGCCCTCCATAGCAAAGAGGAACCGTTTAAAATGTAAATTTCTCTAGGATTTTTGTGTTAGTTGTTGCTTTTAGATAAAAAGACATGCACTGTGAATGTAACTTTGTCACCAGCCTATTCCCTCTTTTATAGCCAGGTTACATAAGGCTATTACTCATCTTTCAAAATAATGTTTTCCTGTTCAAATTACAAACATTCAGAGTGGCATAAAAATAATTCTTTTATACTTCAGTTACTTGATGGCTTTACTGCTAAATCATGTATACATTAAGTTACCTGCATGTCCAATTTAGGGGATTATATCAACAGTTTCCTGCTTGCACAAATGAAGGAAAAGCAGAATTTAGGAATTGCGTAGAAATAATCTATAATTCTGGTGTTTGTAGGCTTTGGGCCGTAACATGTCTGACAATCCATTTCAGGGGCACGCCTGGCACACAAGGGAGTAGCTGTGGAAGCTCAGTGTCCTTCTCCATGCATGCTCCGCAGACCTCATGGACTACTTCTTGTTAGTCCGCAAGAGGTTACTAAGAAAATTAAAACCCGATGCATGAAGCTCACCATCACTGTCCACACCTGCTTCTCCACTGAAAAGCTGTTACAGGTCTGCAAACTGGAAAGGATTGAAAACCTGTTTCATGTTTTACCGTGTCTGCATGAAGTCACCCAGAGCTGAAGCAGCATAATATTGCCAAGTACAGTCACCTGCATTATCTGGGAAAATGTAGGTCCTGCAGCATAAAAGAGGAAACAGCAAGAAAAAACCCTCCATTACAGCTACATCTATTGGTAGTAAAGCTTCCTGCACAGAGAAAAGGCAGGTATTACTATCTTCTATGCAGTACAACTTCCTATTTACAAGCACTGCTCCTTCCTACATTTCCCTGTAGAAATTTCCAAGTACTTTTCCAACAGCCACAGGGTGAAATCTTGCCTCCACCAATGTTGATGGGAAATCTGCCATTGACTCCAATGGGATCATTATTTCATACTGGTTTGGGAGGGATCTTTGCCTGAGTGAGTGCTGCAGGACTTGGTCCAGGAAGAGCTAGCGCTCTCTTGTCAGCAGCACAACTCCTTACCTAATTTCCATAATAACTCAGAGACAGCAAGACTTTTTTTTTTCCCTATTAATTCTAGCCATGATAGAAGCTCTGTGGAAGCTGAACAATACCTCTGCAAAACAGTCTTTGGAGTAATTGCAGAACTTAATGCCCTTACGTTCCCCAAACAGGCTGTGTATACAGTCAGTGCTGCCAGCCCAGAATTTGACACTATTTCTTTAAAGTTGCTAGTATTTCGCTTCTGTGGATATAAATTCCATATATAAATATATACATATGGATATAAATAACTCTTCCCAGTTAAAACCTTCTCTCTGGATAAAGGAGCACATCATCAAAAAGGGCAGTTCTACTCAACAGTCTTATTAATAATGACAACCCTAGTAACACAGTCACTTCCACATGGTTTCCATCTCAATGACTTCACACACATTCACTCAATAAACATTCTTATACCTAGGTAGTCAGTGAAATATTGATTATCTTTGCTCTTTATAAGCTAGAATGTACCAGTGAAATTATGTGACTCGCCTGCAACAAAGCAGAGTCCAGAACTCAAATATTTTCACCTTCCAAATTGCTCAGGCCCCTTCCAACTTCTAGTCGCACACACAGCTGCTTTCCTCATTTAAGCCATCTTTTGATTTAGTTCTAAAAGGGACCACAGTTTAGGTAAAATATAATTCAGGAACACCTACAGTAAGCATTTCCATAAGTACTGACACCAGCTGAAGAAAATTTAAAAAGCAATCACTGCCTAATATTTGCAATGCTGTAAGAGAACTTAAGTCCTTCAAATGGTTTAGCTGCTCACAGTCTGCCTGCTAAATTTATTAGGAAAATGTTAATCACTGTTGGTTGTCAAATTCAAATAGACAATTAAAGTCAGATCTTCTACACCAGCTCTAGTACCCAGCTCAAACTTACCATTTGTACAGAAGGATGGAAACTTTAGTTATTACAACAAAGACCTTTCCAAGCTGAGCATGACATAAGTCATTCTGATACCTCTGGCATTTTATAGCCATTCCCATTTTTAAACGGATGCAACTCTCTTTCTACAGCCTCCAACATGCTTGTTTTTTAAGCAACTAGATGTGACAGTCAGATATGCCAATACCCTGCCTTACCTCTTAAGCAGAAATCATTCCGGCACCGTAAATTTCAAAATCCGCAACCCTCATTAAAAACAAAAACGAAATATGCAGACAGTATGAGAGCAGAATATCTTCAGGAAGGTATCATATTCTACCAGTTTTACAAGACAAACTCACAAATATAACATTTAAGCCACTCTGCAGAGGAGGACTCGCAATAGAGAGCTACAGCATAGACAGAAGCGTCAACTCACACCACACTGCATTTCAACGCGATCCCAAAATCCTAGGCTGGTTTAATAGGAGAGGAAATGCTGTTGCACACTTTATAGAATGAAAGGACTTTCCAAAGCTTCCTCTTCAAAAGCTCTGTCTGCCAATTACTGTTTTGGAGACCAACGATGAGCAAAAATCAGTTAGTGCTTCTCTAGAATTAACTGGTAGGCTTTGCAGAAGGGGTTGCAGAAGCCCTGGGTACTGCATGTGCAGAGATGAATGCCTTAACACCTTCCACCAAAGAAAGCTGAAGCCTCTTTGAGAAAGCACCTACCCTTAACTATCTTTCTGCCGTTACCTCACACTAACCTACAAGAGCTGCTGAACAAACAGCAGATGTTCATTTGCCATCAGTGCTTCAGTAGGTGGCAGAGGAGTGTGAAGGGTCCTGCCAGAGCTCACTCTGCCCAGCACTCTCCAGTGGTGAAAATCCAGCGTCCTGTAAGAAGAACGATTTTCTGCCTTGCTTGTGACCAGAGAGACATTCTTTTGGTTCCTTCACCTCCCATAAGACAAAAATTGAGGCATGCCGACCAAAAATACCATGAAAGAAGATTTGCATTCAGGAGAATAAAATTAATTGCTTCTTCAACGGAAGATGCAATGTAATCCGACTTACCTGTCTGCAGTCATGATCCAATTTGCTGTACTAACACATGTACACACCCACCTTCCCTCTTCTGCTGCTGCTGTACAGACCAACCTGAATATACAAAACAGCCCGTACACCTGAACATAACCTTCGGCGCTACCTGTGCACTCTGCATGGACACGTGAACTTTCAACTCTGCAGCTGGAATCAACCAGAAAGTCTAAGGCTTCACATACTTTGTGAAGATGACATGTTGTGATGATTTTTTCTGCATTTTCAGTCAGCACTTGCATATCCGTTAACGATGAAGGTGCCAAAAGGCATGGCTCAGAGCCAGAAGAAAAACTGCCATCATTCATAGCAGTTTTCAGATTCAGCTACATTATTTAAAAAAAGGGCCAAAGGCTCTATAGAGACAAAGCCCTTCCTATTCTGTGGTGTGCTGTATATCATGCTGTAAGACAGGAATGCCAAAAGGCCATTTTACATGTTTACATTATAGAGCAGACCAAGGTCTTGAATTTTATGGAATTACATTGTGCGAGAGAAAGAAAACTGTCATTCTAACAACCTCAAGGTGAAACGCACATTGTCCCTGCCTGTAGAAAAATTACATGAGAATGCATAGGCATGTGCATGGGCAGGTTTCACTATGGCTTAGCTCAAACACGGTTTCTCATCATCTGTGGGTTTAGGAACAGCTCACTGACGACCCCAAGGAAGCGTGGGTATTGCAGCCGAGTCAAAACTGGAACAGAGACTTCCCCAAAACGGGGGAAGAAGACAAGAGCTCCCAGCTCATCAGGTTGGTATGAGATTTCCAAAACACTTGCCAAAATTGTACACGTTTCTAGTACTTTAAGGTTAATTCATTAGCAGCAAATCAACATGAATTTTTCAGAAAAACTGGAAAAGGAGACTAGTTGGCACTGAAGGAGACTTTCTGAAGGACATAACATAAAAGGGTAGGGGAAAGTCTGCTTTTTCTTATTCTGAAACCCTCCAGCACAAGAGGGATATGGTCCTCTGATTTGTAGATGTTGAAGTCAGGGCTCTCAAAGTAGACTTCGGTCACCTTCTGGAAATCAGACACCACATACAAAAAAATATTGTATCTACATAAACAGAGCACAAATAATTGTGTGGTAATGCTGCAAAACCTCACTATATTAAAAAAACAGGATGAGTAATACATTCAGTACTGGCCTAAAAGCAGTCCACAGTATTTCATTTCAACACATTCAGTAAGGCTCCAAGATTTTTATAACCTTTCATAAAAGAAAAATTAATGGATATTGCTGAAACAACAGTATGATTTGATCTTCACAATAATAACTAAAAAGCCTCGTAAAGCACAAGAGCAAGCAGCAATGAGGCTGGGAACTAGAAAGCATAAGGCTTCCTATTACACTCAATTAAATTGTTAATCATGTCATGTACTCACTTTTTAATCTCTTTAAACCAATACAGAGTATGATAAGTAATAAATTCGTTTTTATGAGAAACCTTCTGATGTATCCTTGGTTGCCAGGAATGAAAACTGTTTATGAAAAAGTAATTTACAGCAAAAGTTTATACGAAGTACAGAGCTTCATGGATATCAAGTCATATGAACAACAATTCAGAACAGACAGAAACATAAATATGCTAAAGTTAATATTAAATTCTTCATATATCTGGAACTTTTAATCTACAGTTTGTAAAGTGTATATTTATATTACAGTTTCTACTGTTTCATAGTAGTTTATATATCTTTTCAATCCTTCCAAGATTGGTGAAATCCTGTTCATAATGTGGAATGCAGTTGGTATGTTTTAAAAATTGGGACTTCATTATGGACTCTGTTGCTCTTCCGTTAAATAGGTGAAACAAAACCCGCAACAAAATTAATCACAATCTACATACCTTTGACAACAAAAGGTGTTTTTCCTAATCCTGCAGCCCAACAGAATTCAACAAGAACATGAGCTCTTCCATCTCTCTTTTCCTAAACTTTAATCCCCATCCCAGCAAGACCTGCACCAGGCTTAATCCCAACTCCATCGCTTCCTCAGGACCTTAACGATCAACCTGTCCTTTTCATACAATCTCCAAATCCTCAGCCTAAGCTTAACCCCAGCTGCCTCTGCAGACTGCACAGCTCACACCCAGCATCAGGTCTGAGTAAAAGCAAATTCACCACTGCCAACAGCACCCCCAAACCTGGCCCTGCAAACCATGAAAGTTTCTCCAAACCCACAAACTTCACCTTGCTTCATTTATCACACCTTTTCTCTTACGTGAATATGAATCCTATTCCTAACTACACCTAAATCACCAATACCTTTGCAAAATGATACTTAAGACGTTTGTGTTTAATGTCACCAGCATTCACATTACCAGTGTGATCCATTCAGGACTCAAAATTGCATTGAACTGCTTATCCCTTTTATACCCCATAAGCCCTCATCTTCTCAACCACAACTCCGAATTTTGTCTGGAATAAGAAAACAAAATGCCATTCATGTATAAATGTGACATTCATGGCTGCCAGCCATCTCCTCGCTCAACCTAGCATACAATGTAAGATTCGGACAGAAACCGAACAATTCTCTCACCCAAAATTGTGCAAACAATTTTCTAACATTAAACACATCAAGTGATTATTACCTGCAAAAAAATGGGGGGAAAAAAAGCTTATTCCAACATGCCAAAGCCAGCTTACACCACAGCTCTGGGACCTGTTACTTTTACAATCGCTCATCTTTTTTTTAACAAGCCCTAACACTAACAACAATGCCAATGCAATAAATGCCCAAATCACTAATTGTGGCTGACTTCACTAACCAAGTTTAACACAAGTCTTCTTTCCAATTCAACCTGTATCCTAAAGCTGAGGACCACAGAAGATTTACAAAGAAACATTAAGTCTTACTCTCGCGCTCTCAAAACTTAACGTTAACAAACCCTAACTCCAGCCTTACCGTACTCAGATCACCAGCAGCTATGCTGATGATAAACTGGCACATTTATGCCCAGCACCAGCTCTCATCACACCCCAGTGGTTCCTTAAAGATATAGTAAGAAAGGGGCCTCTGCTCTTTCCTCACCACCACTGCCTTAATGCCCACACCTACAACAAACCTAAATACGCCATAGTCCCTCCTGCTAAAACTAGCTCTCGTGCCACACTAACTGCTCCTGGAGGGAATTCAGCAAGAAATTTATTGTTGTCTTCTCAAGGGGAGAAAAGGTGGCAGCTCTGACACTAGACTAGAAGGAAAAAAAGGGCCAGAGAAAGAAAACAGAGACTTTGATGAATTTGTCATTACTTCAAACCTAAAGCAGGGAGCAACTGTCAGAGCCTGCCGTGTTAACTGTTCAGAAGTTATGGTAATTCTCAGTGCATTTCCACATGCTCCCAGGCCTTAGGCACGATGATTAATAGCCCTCTCTCACAGCTCTGTATGAATGGGAAGATAACGACAGTGACAGATCACTGTGGCTGAGACTCTCCTAGTTGCCGCCAGCCTTCGGAAAGTTATAAATGCTGTGATTTCTTTAACTCGCAGGTAAAGTGTGTCATCATCCCTGGCTCTAGTTAGAACCCACAATTACAGCTTCACGCAATAACTCTAAGCTGAGCAAAGATCCTTTAACAGTCTCGCAAAGCACTGATCAGGGTGAGAGAGCCAGAAGGTCAATCACCAACTAAGTCATAAATGTTTCATTTAAATAAAAAAAAACAAAAACAAAAAACAAACAATTTTTAAAATTCTAAGTGTGTAGGACAGATCTGGCGTTTCAGAAAGGACTAAGAGACTGTCACTTTGTCCCTGGCACATCCCCTCCTGATCCTAAAAAGCCCTGAACTCTACTAAATCTAAATTCCTAGAGGCATCCTGATAACTAATAAAGGCAAGTTATTCATGCTATCCTCTAGAAAAATCAAGGACTGCTTTTAGATGTCTTCCCTGCTCTGAAATCCTTGCAAATTCAATTTGCATGCTTAATTAGCATCTCTGCCCTCATGCCACACTGTTTACAAGAAGCAGTCCTCATTACACAGTTATGCATCTATATTTCTTCCGCTTCTGAGTATACATTGTGCATTTTAATTCTTGGATCTGTTTCACTTGCTGGTTTGGGTGCAAGACACACACATCAACACTTTGAAAAGCCAGCCTACCACCTTTGTATCTGTTTTGCCTAGTTATATTTATGAACTAGCTCTTGAAATTCCTTTCCATAAAGACTGTCTGAAATACCTGAAATCCATCATAGCTGCAACTGTGAAAAGCCTTTTGATCTTAGAAGTAGAAATGACCCTGGAAGCTCATGCAAACTTGAAAGGTAACACATCAGGGGATGGAGGGCAGGGAAGCCGAAATCTGAGAGCTGTGTCAAAAGAATGATTTTTTTTTAATGAGCATTTGCACCCGTTTTCTACCTTTTCTATTTGGGCATGGATTTAGAGCACCTGTCTACCTGCAGCTCTGCTCAGCTTCCAGTGCCCTCTCTCGCACACATGGTTCAGGCGCGCAAGGGAGATGCCACCTTGCAGATGGGGAATGGGGCAGATGCCCGCAAAGGTGCTGGAAGAATTAAAGATATCACATAAGTAATGCAGCAATGTATTGCGAGAGGCAATGAAGAGTACCATTAACATATTCTCCTAGGTATATATTAGCTGGCTATTTGTGTCCATAATGGATCAGCAAAAGTTGTTTGGGCAACAATCTGCAACACAATCTGCAAATCACCCAGATGCTGTGTGGTGCTGCTGATGAAACAACACCGGAAAAACTTGTATGGCAAAAACATCTAGCAAGACTGGCAAACTAAGAAGTAACCCTATCCCTTTTATATCCTAAACTTAATACCCAACAATTTGATTTGCCTTTTCTTCATTTGCTTACTCTTTGCATCTTCCTCACACGACAGATTTTTATTTGAACACATCTGTATGCCAAGACAGTGCCGTGGCATGCTAAGGGACACCACATTTGTCTGGTGACTGAGAAACACATGTGCAAAGGCTGCAAAAACTCTCAGGTGTTCTCCCCAAGGCACTACTCATGACTCAGTATGGATGCCTCCACAGGAGGTGGTCAGAGGACCTCAAACTTTTCAGTTTTGTGACAAAACACCATCTTCGGACCTCTCCAAACCCACAGTAACGGCAGGCCCAGAACATCACTTCATATCTCGTTGTGGCTTCTCTCCTACAGCCACTGCACTTCTTATTTTCACCCTGACTTGAAAACCCAGTGTGACCAGATGCATTTTTTTGCTGCTATGTGTAAATACTGACCTGGAACTACCTGCACTGATAGCCTACTATTTGTTTTTACATGATGTACATTTTAGATTTTCTTGTTTATTATTTGTTTTGATGGATGCTTGACCATTTTTATATGCTTCAGCTGCTAATAGGAAACAGTGTAATTTTAAGACTGGGCACAACAGGTTCAGGTTCCATCTCGGCACAGTCCCTGGGTGATAAAAGCTTGGAAAAAATATGCGTTAAACTGTATTAAAAAAAATTTCATTCTCCATTTCCCAATAAGCAAAGCTATAATGTATTATTATTTGTGCACTGGTGTGCAAGGTGCATCTTGCTACAGTAAGGGTGAGCTCCGTCAGAAATGACCAGCCTCTAAATTCCTTGGTGATCAAGCAAAAGTCATGGAAGTGTTCAATAAATAGTACAGTACAACACAAAGCATGCACTGAACACTATGTAATCACTGAAATAGTGATGTCCCTTGGAGGGAGGAGGTTTTCCAGTGTTTCCCTTGCCCAGGAGGGACACGAGCTCTAATGGGGTTGCTCTGACGCTGTGACACAGCACAAAGGCAATGAATGGGTCAGACTCAACACCCATCCAGCCCAGACACTGGATGCTCAGCAGCACATGGCTCCGTTTGAGTACAGATTGAACCGTTCTCTAGCATATACTTTCAGTTTTTAGAAATCCAGGGGTTACAGTCTCCCACAAAGATTGGGAAAAATGCATCTTTGCAGACAAAGTATTTTGCATGCAGGGCCTTGTTATTGATGCTCTTGTTCCTCCAGCAATCAACAAAATATGTTCCTCACAAGTACCAGCAGCTTATAGACAAATAAAAGGCATGGCCCCTGCCCCAAGCAGTTTACAGTGGAATGAGAAAACATGGTAAAAGGGAGGGAAGTGGAACAAGAGAATTGATAGAGCATAATGTCATGAGGGCGCCTGCTTTCACAGTCCAAGCATCCTGCTATTTCCATCCTTTAAAACACTGGCACAAGCCTTCAGGACCATGCCTGCCCTGTTATCACTAACATGCCAGCATGGCAAGCCTAACTTTCGCATGAATGATTCCCTTCTCTAAATCCCTCTTTTCCCTGCTTGCAATGCTATTGTTTCCGTAAGATCTCATTACATATTAATAACCATTCACCCATTCATTCTGATTCCAGATGGGAGATACCAGCTATACAGGGGCTGACAGAATGAGATTTATTCACAGGTCTTAACATTTCACTTGTGTTTCCAACGTCACCATGGTTTTCGAAGCAAGGAGAAAAGAAACAGCCTGGCACTCAGCCATGCTAACAATCTACTTGACTTTTTCCAGGACTACAATCTAATTCTGTTCCTGCTTAGACTAACTGAGAGTTTGACTCTTCAACTCTCACCTCATCCCTCTGCCAGCTACATTTTCCAGCCAGCTATCCTTTGATGCCTTTTTGTCTCCTCCCATTTCAAGCAGGAGAGCTATTCACAACCAATGCAGTGGTCTTAATCACGATGCAGCCTCCTGTGATTAAGAGTCATGAAACTCAAATAAGGATACTGATGATAAGCATATTAACCACCATGGGAGAATTTTAATCATTTCACAGTCTTCTGCACTGGAGCTCTGCTTGGTGTCTCTCAGTAAAACATAATGGCCACATATACTGTAGCTTTATAGCCCTATTCACTTTACTGCTTACACCAAATACAAACATACATCACTGCAATTCTACATAGTCTCTTATTCTTTCTTCCTCTTTCCCTGCCACCATCCTGCATCATGACCCTGGTAGTCACTCAATGAAAACAAACAGTATTTAGAGTTCAAACACTTTGACCTGAGCCTTTTATTACCTGGTTGTAGAGGCCCATACTGTCTAACTTCTCTGCTCTTTCTACTGTTCTCTCTTTGGAAACGGATCAATAATATATTTTCAACAACATGAAAGGTTAAGTCTGTGGGGAAACAAATATCCATCTCCATATCACAAGGCAATTATGTCAATTTAGTGTCTCAGGTCCCCAGGCAAGTTTCCTATCTGACAACAAGAAAAGCTAATTACTAGCTGAGGTTTGAGCATACTTACACCTTAGCTGTGCAAAACAATCATTGTGAATTGAGATGCTCTATTAAAACAAACAACCCTTTTAAACTTGAAAAAAAGTAGTTACTGGGACAAAAGGGTTATTTATGTAGCAAATCACATTGTATGTTGCTGTGATTTTAAACAACGTAAGATGTACATGCAAACAGACCATACTTATCAGTATGTGAGGTGCATACATGTGGAAACACACACATAATGAAAAGAAGATTCCGTTAGAGATAGAAATATTTTCCATATAGAATTCATTTTTATTGCATCTCTTAAAATTAGAGCTTGAATAGAATGTACTTTCTTGCATATATTTTTAAGTAAAGGCTAGCACATCCTTTATAACTGTTTTCCATACTTCAATGGCCTGCAGGGTTTATTTCATAGTTCATTATTAAGGTGACCACAAAAGCCACCTTCATTTTCACAGGCACTGAACACACACAATTCTTTTCCAGAGCTGGGGCTGTTCACTCGCCCCTCGCACGCTCCACCTTCAGTCCCACCAACCATACCGCTCATTCCCCATTTCTTAAAGGGCTGACCAACTTCTTTGACTTGATATCCAAAGATGTTGATCCACTTGCATACCTGTGGGACCAATTCCATTCCATCTGGGAGTCACCAGACATTAAAAGCTTCCCCTTTTGTGTTCAAAGCACTTAATTAACTTCCCACACATAGCATACTACACTACCTGCTCTGTTGATTTTTCAGGAAGTCTTTTCATTCTCACCGCTCCAAACCAGATTGCAACCAGAAGGCAAAAATCTCTCTACCATTGTTATGTTTCCTCCATGTCTATCTCTGTCTTGAACTAGAAGAATATGAGAGAATGCTGTAGATGCTATACAGAAACCAAGTTGCCTACATGCTCATACATGCGTAGAACAACTTGACAATAACCAAACACGTCTCTAGAGGATATCAGTATTTGAAGTTCTAAAGAAATTATTTTCTATATTTAGACTAAATCATGCTTTCATGCTTCAGTTCATGAAGATGCCCAGAAAGACAACACTGCAATGTCTTCTTTAAGTTACTGACAGGTGGTTTCAATTACAGTAACTTTCACTGTCAAGCATCAGTTTGTGATTAAACTGTAAATGTATCTCACACTGAAAAATACACAAAGTGGGCTACAAAGAAAGGGCACGTCTTCAAGAAAGCTCCCCTTGAATAGAAGCATTCCTTAAGCATGAAAAAACCCCACCTTCTCAATTACCTATGTTTGGGAAGCTTCCTTTAGCAAGCCTGCCTTTTTTTGTTTATTTCTGCAGAATTTAAACTCTCTCTGCAAAACATGAGTTTATAATCTTGGTGGGTAAAAGGCAGGCAATTCCAAATGTTAATGAACGCTGGGATTCTTCCAGAGACTGCTGGTATCTCTGGTACCTCCAGTGCTGTCTGTCACCTTGTCAACAGAGTAAAACTGAGATGTCTACAATTCATATCCGGCAGGATCCAGCAACACTGAGGGGGGGACACGACGACAACACACAGAAATAAAGAAAAAACACATCAACTTCAACCCATGGCTTGTAAGAACATAGAGTGGTAGGTGAGGGCAGACACAGGAAACACTGTAAAAGAAAAAGGTAGGAAGAGTAGCATCTTTTCCCAAATTCTAGGACTCTAAACCAACTCCTGCTGAAGCTGGCACTGCTGTCAGGAGGGGGAGAAGCAAAGAACCTCCGCTTTGTGCCCAGCCCTCTAACAGCAATGTATTCCCACCCCCGGCACTCTTCCAGCAGAAGCATTTACGTAACTGTACAATGAGCTAGAAATAACCCAAATACACAATACATGACTATGGATTGAGTCTCCAAGGTCGATGAGTACGAGCAAAGAAAAGAGGGATCACTTCCACCTCCTCTCCAGTAGCTGAATAAGGACGTTAAAATGCAGAAATTGCAACCCCAGGGCATCCACACTTTCTCCACATGCCATTCCTCCCTGTAGCTGCAACTCTACAGTGTCCTAACCAGTCACTCGCTGTCAGAGGTAATTCATTAACCATAAGAATGCCAGAAATATTGACTAGCCCTTTATGTTTAAAGGTTCAGAGCCCATCTCCAGTGTTTTGCATGCAGACATACCGCTTTCCAGTAAGTTTTCAGCCAAGACATCTTTGCATTAGAACGCATATAAAGAGTGATTGCATTTTAAGTGGAACCATAAGCAACTGGAGATGAAGATACCTTCCTCTCTCCCTTCAATAGCTGAGCAGTTGCCACCAATGGAAACAAAAAAGACGTGAAAAATCAAAGTGTAATAACCTATGTTGATGTGAGGTGAGCTATTTAACCTCTCTGACCAGTCTGTTCTCCCTGACATTTAGCAGACAGCCAAAGCTTATAATGGAGGATTAGCGGAGACCTGCTTTTCAGTAGGCATTGACCACCAGGTTCTGGTACATCGACTTTTATCACTTGCTCACAAGATAGACAGGCAGCTTTTATAGCCAATAGTACTTTGTATCGTCTGTTCAACAGTTCTGCGTGTAAAACGTAATAGGTAGAGGCAATTTGTATCTGCTAGTCTTAACAGCAGCTTCAAGATTTCCTTTTAAATATTATTTCCTACTCGACCAACATTTGCTTTTCTCTCACAATGTTATACTTCTCAGAAACTCAAGTTCAGTCATTTACAAACTTCTACTAAAAATCCACTTTAAGACTAAAATCCACTTTGTTTACTAAAAAAAAATAATAATCCAGCTTTAGTGACGTGTGCCCAGTCTTCTGTATACTCATTGCAACTTAAAAAAGCTGAAGCTATTTGATACTTAGATCCATTGGGACTTGTACACAAATAAATCCATCAGAAAGCATCATCCTTATTTTCCTTCTTCCTTATGCTAGGCCATCTGTGCAACTCACTTCACAGCTAGAGAAAAAAACAGAAAGAAGATGCTCTAACATTAAAAAGTTATTTGAAAGAAGAGCATTTTGCTGGTGGTAGCATCTACAGCAGACAACACTTTTGAATTGAAGGAGAAAGTAAGACTAATTTCAAAGAAGGTTTGCCTTTATCTACATCCTGATGGAAATCTCCAGCATGCAGTCATAGCTTCAAAATGTTTCCACCACATTCAGCTCTTAACCACACTAATGGATGTTTAGACCATTACCTTGTATAGAGAGGTTACACCATAGCCTTTCATGTTGATAAGGACAGGAGTCAGTAAATTCTTTGAACCAGTCTCATCTTTGTTTTTCCTGTTCATAAGGGGTAAAAGGCTGGTTTTAAGCCCTTTAATTTTGTTTCATGGTCTTAATAGTAAAACCTGAGCACTTCCTGCTCACCTTAAAACACAGCGGGGAGAGCGGGAATCATCCCTATTCCAAATGGTAGTTTTGGCATCTCAAATTTAGTCATATACTAAGCACCTTGTTGAACGACAGCCAGGTCCTGCAGTGACAGCAGGTATCCCAACAGTCCTCGTGTACCCAACAGCAGCAACATCTACGCGTAAACACCCGCAACTAGAGAGAAATCCAGCCTCAGTGCTCATAAGATTGCCAGATTTTGAAAGAAGTACTGGGACTAGTCAAAGCCTAAACCAGTAGGGTTTTACTCACCAGGGTCAATTTAATGATACCTTTCACACCATCTGTACTGAGACTGATGAATATATTCACACCACTAATTTATTACTCTTTCTTTTACCTTAAATTTCCCATTTCTTTTGTCTGAAAGATGTATCAACCTACCCAAAAGACAGCATGTTTAAGAGTAGTTTTCCTAGCAGGCTGACCTATCTTACAGAATTATGAATTGAGGAAGCTTAACCGGACATTTACAAATGTTTAAGTCGTATTTTTTTCCCTGCTATAATACACTTTTTACTAAACCAATGTTTAGTCCAGTTCACAGGGGTTTGTTTTCCCCGAAGCCAGCTTTTAAAAACTATCATTTTAATCAGTGATTTACTCCCTTTTCCCCCCCCAGTTTCATTTGGCACAACAGCTCATTTTTCATATATTTTTATAAATTGTCTCAAGGACTGCATCACAGTACGGACAACCCCAGCAAGCCATCCCCATTTACAGCTGCTCCCTCAAAGGAGCACTAGTCACACAGCACCTTCTCTGCACACAGGGGGTTGTATTCTACAGAGCACAAGATTTCTCCGCACAGCTCACCACTGTAAATCAGCTCCCCATTACTCCTCAGTCTCAGCTGAAAATGCAATAGATAAGAGACCGTCTTTTCTCTCTCTGTTAATACTAAATCCAGCTGTCAAGAGACAGCACAGAGCATGAGGCTTTAAAATGGTTAATGAGTAATTTCTGCAAAGGCAGTTTGGGTTCTGTCGTGGTTTAACCCCAGCCAGCAACTAAGCACCACGCGGCCGCTTACTCACTCCCCCCCATCCAGTGGGATGGGGGAGAAAATCAGGAAAAGAAGTAAAACTCATGAGTTGAGATAAGAACGGTTTAATAGAACAGAAAAGAAAAAACTAGTCATGACAATGATAACACTAATAAAATGACAGCAGTAATAATAAAAGGATTGGAATGTACAAATGATACGCAGTGCAATTGCTCACCACCCGCCAATCGATGCCCAGTTAATCCCCGAGCGGCCATCCCCCATCCCCATGCCCCCAAGTTTTTACACTACATGTGACGTCCCATGGTATGGAATACCCCTTCGGCCAGTTTGGGTCAGCTGCCCTGGCTGTGTCCTGGGCCAACTTCTTGTGCCCCTCCAGCCTTCTTGCTGGCTGGGCATGAGAAGCTGAAAAATCCTTGATTTTAGACTAAACATTACTTAGCAACAACTGAAAACATCAGTGTGTTATCAACATTCTTCGCATACTGAACTCAAAACATAGCACCGTACCAGCTACTAGGAAGACAATTAACTCTGTCCCAGCTGAAACCAGGACAGGTCCCTCTTCCTCAAATAAGTTTTTCTGGATAATTCTATTTTAGAAGGAAAATAACATCATTTAAAATCTCAGCAAATGCACTACAGGAGATAGCCTGGTTGCACCACCTCAGACCAGCACAAGGCAGAGTTTTGCTCCTACGTGCACAACCCTCCCTTCAAGGATTAGAATTGGCATTAAATTGTCTCTCACCCTTACCAGTAGTAAAGTTAGCGAGCCCCCCAGTACCCTCTTCCTTCAGCTCCCCAGCCCGGCTGTGGGAGAGGGAGAGGCATACAAGGAGCCCAAACTCCCAAGCCCTGTCTGTTTTCCAGGGAGGGATGAGGCAGAGGAAGAGCAAGACACATTTTTCCTAACGCCTCCAGCCTCAGCTGACAAAAGCGCTCCTCAAAGATGCAATGCCTTATCACAGGGGGGGAAGACAATCGAACTGCCAAATGACCAGATCAGAACGTGTTCGTTCCTCTCTGCTTGTTTCATATGGAAACACCATAAATGCAGTGGAAGCCTTATATGAAACTCTTAATGGATTGGACTCCAAATTCTTAATGAAGTGTTTGTTAGATCTACATTGTGCCTAAATCACTACATCTGGTATTACAAATAAATTAAATGTGAGAGTAATACAAAGCCCCTGCTTCCACTTGCAAGCAAAACTGTGACTCTTCATCTAGACAGCAGTCCTGCAGGAATATAAATTGAGAGTGCAGAAGCAGTGAGTATTTTTTTCCATATAAAACAAACCAACATTATTACATGCATAAAACATTCCGAGTTTCCACACAGTCTCACATTTGTGAAAGGTTCCACTGAACAGATCTTCATTTCAGTATTTAAAGCCGTAGAAAATTTCAAATTGTTTTACATTATTCAAAAAACAGAAATAAGGATGCCCCTTTAGTCTGTAATTAAAGCGGAGCTGTCTTCCGCTGCTGTCATCATATTAAGTTGCAGCTTTTATTGGAGTTAGCCTCTACCTTACTGGCCCATTTCAGCTGTTTTGGGTGTAATAAACATAGATTTCAATTTCCCCACAGCCCAGTCTGAAAGAATGTGTATATTGCCCTACTAATACAGGGCAACGATGGACAAGCTAAAGCGTGTAAGAGAGGGGGCCTCAGGTGACAGAAAGAAGCTTGTCAATCTTTGTAACCATTTCATTATAGTAAGATCACTGCTATTTCTGTGTTGTCTCTTTTTTCCACAGGAGACTCTTACAGTAGGAGATGGGCAGCACCACAGCCTAAAAGAAGCCACAGGTTCTCCACATGCTCTGCTGTGATCCAGCCCTAAAACAGGTCAAGTTGACGTGCAGCCCAATAGGGGAGGGGAGCCACCTGCACAGATCTGCAGGCTGTGCTCGCTGACTCTCTTCAGCATTTGTTTGCTACTGTGCTTTGTTTTCTCCCTCACTGCTCGTCAGCTCAGAAAGGCATCTCAAGTTTCACACCGTCTGCAGATTATGAGCAATTATTATGGGACATGTAATCCAGAAGCATTTGGTATGGCTTGCACTACCTACAGTAAGATGAATGTCTGAAGGATCCCACGAGGTGACCTGAATCCAGCCCTCCCACTAATATGATAAATGAATCCTGTAAATGAAGGTCAGAGTGGCAAACATTTTTGCCTATAGGAAGCTCTGGTGCCGCTGTATTCTTTCTACCTGCTGCAATCTCCTTTATTTTTAAAAGAAAATTGAAAACAAATTTTAAAACCTGCTTTCAAGAGTTGCATGCAACAGAAATATGCTAGACGGTTCCACATTTCAACCCTAAATTAAAGCCCAAAGCAAAGCAGTTAGTTTGTTAAGACCCTTACTCTAGGTAACGGCGTGCCAAGGGTCCAGACCTTCGCTCTGCCCTGGGAAGGCAGGGCTGGTACTCTTCAGGCCCGGGAGGCTGGCATTTTCTTCCCAGCCTGCTACTTACAGCTGCCACTGAAGGGTTCTCCTCCAGCAGCTCTCTCCAGCAGTTAAAGCACTCCTCAGGTTCATACGCGTTATTCCATGCTCATGTCTAGATACGGCTGGACATCTACTATATCTACTAGGCATCCACTAATGAGTAGCAAATTTCAAAGAATCTGAAAATTAAGCTTTTATGCTCAACACTTGCTTGGCAGAATCACTCAGATTTTCATGGATAAAGTTTTTCAGTCCTTGATGACCAAATGCTGAACAGTCTGGTTCTTGGGCTACCGAAAATATAAAGTGTTCAAGTTTTCATCTCTTCTAAATAAACTTGGGGGAAAAAACCCAAAACAAAACATCTGTTTTGTCACAGATGGGAATTTTCTCCCAAGAACATCTACTCGGGCAAAAAGTTATTTTTCTTCTAAAGATGTTCACCCAAAGACCGCCAACCATCTTCGCCATCCCATGCCCCAGGCAGCTTTGTCAGCTCCTCAGTTTTCTGACAAGAGTGGTTTACTGAGTCAAAACCAGGTGTCTACTGAGTTTGAAAAGATTATTAGAAAGATTTGTTTGCTTTTTCATCATAATTTTTTTTACAGTTGCACTGCATCCTCTGCCTAATTAATCTTCTCATTTGCTATGCTCTATTATCCCAAACTCTTTCAGTAAATATCTACCAGCCAGATCTACGAGTACTCCATGTGGGAAGACTGGAACATTTACTGACTACCCTGTAATTATTATCTAAAGTCGAATGGGTTTCTTAATGGACCAGCTATGGTGCAGAGGCTCACCAGCCATGATCAGCCTCTACAGAAACAGCCTGCTTTCAAGGTCTCATTCACAATTCTTAGTACCACTCATAAGAAATAAACAAAAAACGAATTACAACATGTAATAAACATGCAATCTTTTCCTCTTTTGATTCTAAATAACAATTTAAGGCATTCCAAAAGCAAGCACTCTCCTCTATAGTAAGATAGAAAAAGGAGCAGCAGAATTATGCTTTGGCCCATATTATTTTTCAAACCGCTTTTCAAAACAAGCCAACTATATGGATGTCATTCATAAAAACTTGAGTCATACTGTCACACACTATTCAGCATGACCTACCATTGCAAATGAAAATGACTTTCAAATGAACATGAATTAGCTCTTTTGTTCCAAAAAGTGAGAGACAAGAAAGTGTTTGCTCTTAAAATGATATTACCCAAATATCCTCTAGATTGAAATATAGCTATTCCCACATCTCATCATTACCTAGTAATGCAAACCAATTATGAAGTAATTTTAATTCAGATCTAAATGCTGCGGGAACAGTAAATAAAAATACCCTATCTGAATAAATGCATAAGATACATAGATTGTACAATTATTTCAGCAATTGAAGACTAAACGCTGAGTGAACATCTGTGCTTTTATATAGCCTGCCAACCCAGGAGGGCCTACAGGCTCAAATAAGGCTACCAAACAAGGACTGTCAACATTGGAATCTGAAAATATGAATTTAAAACAGCTTCAAGGGAACCAGACTCAGGTTTGATTTTCAAGAACACAGTTCTCCACTTGAGTTGGTGCTACATTCATTCCCTGGTCTGTGAGAATACATCAACTGGATCAAGAGCAGCCACATTCCCATGCATGAGCTTTCATAAAACAACTGCCCACAAATCCATCACAGTCACTCCTTCCACAAACACCCAATTTCGAAGATGTGAGCAGCTAACCAGCCAGGAGCATCCGTGGGATTAACACACATGTAAAATGTTTATGACCATTAACCAGATTCTGCAACCCTTCCACAGAATTTTATTGTGTGTCCTTTACTACACTAATACTGCATTCATCTGTCTGAACACTTCTTTTCCCTTAATTCTATTATTGGTGAGAAGGACGACATTCATGCATATCCTGGTAAGATGGGTTTCAAACGCGAAAGAGAGCCTTGTTTTCTGACCAAAGAAAACAAGCCCCCATGTCCTCATCAGCTGTACAACTGGCTAGAATATCTTAGTCCTGAGGTAGCTGGAAGGTAAAAATACCAGGTGAAAACGGTCTCCCTCTACATTAATACGAGGTTAAAGGGACAGAAATACAGCACAGCCATATCAGCTTTTATCAGGACATATCTGACGCATTGCATTATTTTTCTACACTAGGAGCAAAAAAATTATGATATGCCAGACTTTGCAGTGCACTCTCTGCTGACATGGTAAACATGGCCTTTTCATACAGTCTGAGGTTATTCAGTCCATTTTAGTACTAGTGCTGGATTGCTCCTGACAGGTTTTTTTCCCAGTACTTCATCCAGTTTAATTTCAGATGCCCCTAGATGGAATGTGATTACTTTGCTTGGGAGATAATCCCCAAACTGAAGGGGTCTCAGTGTCTAAGAAGAAATTAAGCCCCATGAACCTGGCTTTCTGCTTTTTTTAATTTCACCTAATCAGTCTTAGTCAGAGCCCCTCGTAAGTATAAACTGATTGTACCCGATGCTTTCATGATAAAGCTTGTAATCCATTAGAAAGTCATCTGCGACCACAAAACTAAATTTATGTATGACCTTTTAAGCCATCCAATCAAAATTATTCCAAGTCACTTTGGTTAATGTCAGGTCTGACCTGCAGACTAAGGAAGCTCATTAAGTGACATACTCAACTGTACATGTTGATGTTTTGCTCTGAAGAGGGAGTATATTTCTCAGAGGTTCCTCTTCCATTCCCACGTGAATCATATGCTATGTCATATGTTTCATCTGCAGCTGTCATCTGCTTTCGAATTATAGCATCAGCAGAGACAGTCAAGGATACAGCCACAGATGCATTAAAACATTCCCCTAAGCCAATCTGTGGGAAGATCTAACTCTTCTACCGCAACTAGCACTTCATGGCGTATTGTGAAAAGTAAGAAAATAATGTGAGGGCAGGATATTGCAAGCCAAGTATGGGATTAGAAAGGCAGAAAGAATTCACTGGACCAGTTTATTACCATCATTGTAAAATGATATGTCATCCTACTTAGCATCTTTATTTACTGAACTTTACATCAAATACATCAGACCCATCAATTACCTAGCAGTGTTTCTAAATTAGTGTCCTTGAAAGGTGTAACTATTTTCTGAGAGCTGTGGCTCACAACATACTGATTTGTACTTTTTGTTCCTCAGATAAGACCCCAAAGCAAGCTGCCCACGTTCAGACCAGTTACGTAACTGCCTAAAAAGTCATTAGCAAGTTAAGTGTTTATAGAGGCCATAGGATCCGTAACACAAAAATGATCTGCTCTGAGAGTTGGTCACTGTATAGCCTGGAAAGAAAGAGTTATTGTCATTCTGCTTCATTTGCTAAGAAGGGCTCTTCTGCTTGGCTAAACCCTGAATGGACTAAATTTAACTGTCTGGGCAGTTTCTTATCTCATCCAGCCATGTCCAAGGGACTTCATAATTTCCCAAAGCAAAAAAGAACAGTCAATTAACTACTGTGAGGGACACCAAAATATCCTCCCAATCGAAGTAAGGATTAAGAAATTCTCGAGGGAAGGTTTTGCATCTGAAAAAAACCCACAGCTGCGTTGGAAGCCTAGAAGGGAGCCAAGACTCCCCAGATCCAGATCATCTTCTGCAAGCACAATAAATGTACGAAAATAAAGAACATAAAAGCCTCCACCAGGAAGCCTTGAACATACTGCAAACAGAGAAGCCCGTGGAGCTAACCCAAATAGACAGAAAGGTAGATAACAGGATTATTGTGCAGACTTTTTTCATTTCTGTTTATCCCTACCTTTGTAAAAGTGTTGATCCCTTTAAACTTCATAAATAAGTATCTATATTTCCTTCTAGCTGCTCTGAGGTACAGTTGATTTTTGATTACCGCCAAAGCCTTCTAGGCAAGGCAGCCATTAAAAATGGGGGTGAAATAGCCTCTCAGTGCCCAGAGCTCGCATGCTTTTCTGTGAAGCGCTGCGCACACCCTCAACTAAGCTGCATTTGCCAGCATGGGACACACCAGCTCCTGGTCTATATTGAAAAGTTCTCAGGTGAGCTGTGTTGGCTGGGCACACTCCTGGGTAACAACACCGAAGCAGGAGAGTGCTTGCACCCTCAGCAGCCAGGCAGTTTGCAACGGGCAAACTGGAATAGGAAACTGGTCATGTAGATGAGGGATTTGCAACCTGTACAGCAAGAGCACAAGAGGACAAGCCTAGACTAAACACCATGCAAAAATGCTTATTAGGAGAGCTTGCCACACCTGGAATGAAAAACTGCAATCACACATAGCTGCTGATAAAGTCCACTTGACAGCTAAGAACCTCACAAAGTAATAGCAAAACACAAAGCCAGCTGGCTGGAGTGGACTGCGCGCACTCCCGCTAAACATTAAAGGAGTATGCATCATATTCACAGTTTTCAAAGAACAGTGAGTGTTAATACACAACAGAGAACTTACCTGTAGCTTGTTGTTTAAAAAAAAAAAAAAAAAAAAAAAAAGGCATCTTAAACACAAACTATTCACACCTCATCCTGAGATAGGAATACAGTAGGGTACAGCAGGGTTGAAGCCTGCCAAAAGGTTGGGTGTCAATTTGCATAAAGCCCAAGAGGATGCTTTTGAGGCTCCCCAGTGTTTGTGGCATCCCTTTCCTGAAGCGCTGCCATAACAGTCTTCCTGCCATTTGTAACTACCTCTGTCTGTTTTCAGGCTACCAGGTCAGTCAAAGCACTGGCCTAAAAAGCAACATGTCACCACGTCCTTCCCCTTCCCAGGCTCACTTGTCCACAGCCCCTCCACATCCAAGGATGACTTTTCTGTGGCCGAGTATTTAAAGAGGAGATACCCAGGCCCTTTGCCCTCCCTGAGCCCAGCACAGCAACTAGTGTAAGGCAGCTCATCCTTTGCTGCTTCTTAACCAACAGCTTTTCCTCCCTGTCACTCTTCCCCATGCTGCTCTGTGCAGCCATCTCCCACCTCCTCCGGTCACAGAAGAAGACCATCTATCTCAAAAGCCAGAGCCAGCCCAAGACCTTACAGCTGAACCACCCTGAAACACAGCTATTGCAGCCCAAGCTGCAATAAAGGTGGCTTACTCCCCTGTGTCCCCAGGCAGCTGAGGCCACACTCTGGGAAATGAAAGCCAGGAAGAAATTGGTGTTTCAAAGTGACTGTCACTTACACAGGGGTGCAGACGAACAATAACCAACTAACACCTAACAGAGCCATGTGAAATGAAAATACGAAGAGAGGAGAATGAGGAACACGTAAAAGTGAGAAAGAGACAGAAACTAGAAAGAAAGAGGATAGGAAGTGCATTTGCTTAATTAGCAAACAATCAGAAAAGCAGGGCTATGGAGAGTCTAATAACAGCCTTCAGCACGGGAATGATCCCTCTCCAACCTGTCTGGAAACCACCTCCCATCACACTGCAGCATTCACAGTACTCATTTCTTTTATCTAATTACCACCAACAGGCATCTGCTGCTGTTTGCATCCTCTCTCTAATGAGCAAAAGCAGCAGCCAGATCTGGCTGGAGCTGGGGAGGAGGAACATGACCACAGAGATTATTTTTCCTGACGTTCATCAGAAGCACCTGCTCCTCAAGGAGATCCAGAACTGTCTCAAAACTTGGAAAAGGAAGGAGGGGAAGTGCATCAAAGAGATTAAAGTAAGAGGAGTTTTAAAAGGAGGCAGTGAAGAAGAAAGTGCAACATCGACAGGTACATCCAGGGCTAAATGCTAACCCCCACTGCTCAGCTGGAGGGAGCTATTTTGGTAGGGACCAAAAGCAACTGCTGCCTTTTTTAAGACTGCCACATTCAAGCAGGGGTACATTCACACACAGTACAATCTGAAGTTGTCTTTTCTAGCACACCACAAGGGAGCTGTATCCTGTTTCCGATGTAAACATGGGACATGGTGCTCCAATTAAAGGTGTCTCTAGCTCATAATATAACTTGCAAGTGACATTTCTGGTTTACTGGCTTAAACAAAGTCTATTTAAGAAAGCCTCACGATGCACAAGGTGCTCTGGGAATAATCTCTCCGAGACAGCACAGAAGCAAGAAAAGATGGTTAGAGTCACTCATTCAAAAAATTAGGTTTTTAACTTCTTTGCAAAGACAAAACTAGGGAAAAAAAAGTAAACCTGCTTTTTAAAAAATGTAACAACTACCCCATAATTTTGTTCAAAATGTACATTGGCACATGTATTAAGGTTACTTACCTTGCAGGGAAGACAGAGCCCTCTAACAAATAAATGCTTAGGAAAAGCCATTACTGACCCTGACAAAAACGGACAGATGGTGAATTCAGTTCCAATGAGTCTGCTAAAATGCTGCACAGAGTCAATAGATGGAATTACTCTTTTTCCATTTCGCGTCATTTAGACTGTCAGCCCTAGACGACAGATGTAAAACATTTGACTCAAAAGACAATCACTTGTAATACATGCTAGTGGGAAAACACAGATGGAGGTTTTCTGAGAAAAGAGAAGTATGGGATTTTGTCTCTCATTTTATTAGAAGTATAAACCTGAATAACCTGAGGTATTTCCTCCATATTTTGAGAAGCTCCTACAGGCCTTGCCTTAGCAGGAGTTCAATTTAAGTTGTTCGGTTACCTTGGGTAGGATTATTCCCATGCTTATGGGAATTGTCAGTCTCCCTCTCAATATTATAAACATGTTCCATGTAGTACTTACCAAGTCCATCATCATTAACTTCTTTGCCCAAGAACCTTGCTGAACTAAGCTTGACCACAAGTATCAATCTGAAGTGCTTTGCCTGTATTTATCCCCTTCTAATCACATAATCTAGTGGCAGTAGGGTCCACTGACTATGCCAAGGCAAAGGTCTTTTAGGTCCCAGGCAGACACCAGGGATCTAAACTCTGCAGGCAAAAAACAGGAGTTGCAGGGCTCTAACAACAGAAGTGTCCCTACAAAACCTGCACGTGCCAAACACACAAATACTAAAGGAAAACTCTGGATGCCCCATACTGTGATTTTCAGAAACCTTTCTCTCTAATATAGTTCAAGATAGTTAGCAAACACACTACAGCAGTACCTGTACTGTGGGTGCACGGTCCAGTTCCACAGTTACTTGTGTCCACAACTTCACTACCAGGATTAAAGTTGCAACGTATTTCCAGCATCAGCACATGGCTGGCAAAACCATCCTTCACCAATAGTTTAAGGCAACTTCCTTCTCAGCAACAAGTACAAAGTAAAAGCAGATGAAACGCCTCCCTCAGAACACAGCAACCTCCATTCTGCTGTATTGCAGAGCTGTTGGTTTGGTTTTTTAAACTGGGATGATTGCTTATACTGATAATACTTTCCTGTCCCGTCTCCTCAAGTGCCGTTTACCCCAAAAAAAGAAAATAAGACTTTTGTTTATTGCCATGTCTGAAAATCTAGCTTGAATATGTTTTATATCTTGACTTGAACGTTTGCATAATGTTCCTCTAAAAATGCTCTCAAACTGCAGGCATGCTCATGAAAGCAGTCAGAACGTGATGAAACTGTTCTAAGTGACAATCCGAAAAAATGCAGAGAGATTATCCTGCTTGGGCTGAAGCATTTTATTTCTAAAAGCAGGTCATGGGCAGGAGACAAATTCTTTCCTGTGAGAAATTAACCCGGGGGGGGGGGGGGTGCAGAAAGGCACAGATTATCTATTCCTCTCTATTCCCAAACAAGTGGGTTTAGCGAGAACTGTCTCTGTGAGGTTATACCCAGCAGTGGCACTCCCCAGTTTGCAGGTGGAAGAGCATCCACTCTGCCAGCAGAAAGAACAGCAGGCAGCTACTCGTGCAACTACTTGGCTTTGAGCTGCTGAACAGAAGCCCTCATCACTACAGACTTCAAACTTGAAACAATCATACTGTATGTTGCAAAGGAAATACACTACAATGAGAACCCTTCCAAATACTATCAAAATTATGAATGAAGTACAGACTTTTGCCATTCTACAATGATGTAACCTGCTTCATAAACTTAACTAGAATTTGGGGGACCACTGAGGCAGAACACTGTTTTCTGCACAGACATGCTAAGAGAAGGTCAGCACCACCCCTGCCTCCTGCTGCTAAGTGCCTGATCCTTGGAAATGTATGCGCACGGGTTGCTTAACACTGGGTAGTAAAATTACTTACATAGTGAGGTGTTCATTAGAGGGCTGGGTTCACTAAAATAATCCTTCCCTGAATGGTAAATGCATTCTCTGCTTCCCAATGGCAACAGTTGTGATTGCTGAATATAAGAAACATTCACAATTACAGCTGGATTGCAGCCATGCCCTTTGGATATATTCTTCTCTGTGAAGGACAAGTCTGCTAATTAGCATTGCTACAGCTCTAAAATAACAAAAGTCTTTCAAGCAGAAGCTTCTGATGTTTTTAACTACTTCATGCTTTTATTTTAATGCCCGTTTCACACTAACCACATAGTATGCAATTTGGATCCCAAACCACTAGTATCTGCTTTTTTTTTTTTTTTTTTGGTTATACTTAATGTAGCTGAGACCTGTTCCTCAAAGAGTCACATACTGTAGACCAGAGACTTCTCCAAAAGAAGTAAGATCTATTATAAAAATAAAAACTTAGAAAGTATTCTTTACTTGGTTTGCAAAAGGATCAGTATCTGAACTTTAAAGACCTTACCCACAAATCTCAGACATACCAACTTACTGAAGCATGCACTAATCACAGTACCAAAGAGTTGCCTTAAGACCTCTATATTTTCAATTGCCTCAGTTAGCCTAGTTTTAGGGCAAAAGCTGACTCTTCCATTCCTGACGTTCTGATTCTACAACCTAGAAGGATTCTACCACCTAGAAGCTGTCACTAAAAAAAAACCACCATCACCACCAAAAAACGCCAAAAAACTTTTTATAAAAGAATTGGTTTTAACAGAGCCAGTAGAAATTTTTCTACCAACAGCCCACTCGTTAAATATTTCAAAATATGCAAAATCCTAATTTTAAAATCATACTTCCTTGCTAGTCTTGGGAAAAGTGTCTGGCTTACAGCAGGGTCATCCAGAGTCCTGTAGGCAATCTGACACAGACGCTGGCTTGTCCTTCCTGTCGCACACCAAACTCCTATTGACCTCCCTCCCATGATCAACTCCAGGTCCTTTCCAGCACTACCGCTTTCCAAGGGTCTTCTCCTTTCATGATATGTCTGTGTTTTGAATTATTTCTCCCCAGATGTGCCAGCTTGTATTTTTCCACTTTGAATCGGGTGTGTTATTAAGCTCTCTAGAAACTTTCTCCCGTTTATATTATTTCTCTGACTTGCCAAGCAGTGTGAGCGAATTAATTCCGCTGCAGAGTTCAACCACCTCTGCAGCTCTCCTCTGCCTTCACAGAGGAACGGTGTTAAACGGTATGTGGCATTTTATGAAACCACCATCAGTCCAGGTCAGGACTTTGCACACAAAACAGGCTAGTCAGTCTGGGAAGTAGGATCCTGAGTCTGCATGTCTGACAGCCTCAGTAAAGAATCAGCTGTTATTTTCCTCAGGTGAGCCCTTACGCAAAAGCTAATCCCTGGGTACTCCTCCCAGTCCTGCAGATGGCTCTTCCGCACTCCTTGCCCTGAGCTGCCGCTCAGCCCCATTCATCCCATAGCTCAGCGTAGTACATATCCACCTACAAGGCAACCTGAAGGCTACAGCAAGAAGCTTCTGCAAGACTATCCCTTCATTACAATGCAGTTTCATCCTTTCCTAGATAGAGCAAGCACTTCATCGCCTACTTGTGTAATTTGATCTAAAGTTTTGATCAAATCTGCCTGGCAGAATTTGTCCTTTATAAACTGATGCTGTTTATTGCTCCTTGATCTTCTCCAGACTTCCCCTTCCAGCTCAGAGCCAAGAAATTGTCTCACTGCTGCAGAGCCGTAGGTGACTTCATGACTCTGAGGCCTGCTGATTCCCCCCCTCCCCTCTCTCCCGAGGTCCTCCTTTCTGAGCACCTCTTCCTTCTTTTCATCCAATTCTCACCTGGCTCTGTATATTACGTGTGATTCAACACTCATTTCTGAGATGTGGCTGCACAAGGAAATATTTTTTTTTCACGTTTTTGAAAGGAGGGGTTCTCCAGTCTGTTAATGCGATTGCGTTATAGATCATTCAAGGGCCTGTTAACCACTCATTTGAAGTTCCTGCATTTAAGGGACAAAACTGCCCCTTGGCCTGTGTGAAGTGAGGAAATACACTTGCCCTTCAATGCCAGCCAAGCAGTAGGAAATGGGGGCTCATGAAATGTGCCTGCGCTCCCCCCACTCCCTGCAGGGTGTGGGATGGGGGGGGTCCCCCACCAGGCCCCCCTGGAGGAGGCAATGTCCCTGGCCCTGCCTCCCCCACCACATCCCTGTCCCTCCAGGCAGGGCACCACTGGGAGCTGCTGCTGGCTCATGTGGGAGCTAATGATTTTTCTAGGTGTTTGTCTATAGGTAGGCCAAATTCCCATAGAGTTGCTGGTGAAACAGCCCAGAGCCTTCTTCCCAAATAGTAAGCATTGTTTAAAAACTGGCTCATATGCTGTTGGCAAAAGGGGATTTTCTGGTACAGATAAGACTTCTTCTGGACTTATTCTCCAAGTTCAGTTCATGGTATAACTAATTTTGGAGACAAGTGGTAACTTTTACTACTTTCCGCTGCACTGGGGATTTTTCAATTATTCTTCTTAAGTCAGCTGAAACTTACTTTTTGTGTGGGAAAGACTCCAAAATGTAAACTTTTACACTCGGCAAAGTCTGTTCTCACTGTGCACTTAAATCCTCCTGATGACAACGTGTTATTGTTCACATATTTAAAGGAAAAGTAACCTTGTTTAGAGGGTTAAAAATACCCTTAAAAGAAAAAAAATACACTAAGCCAATAGAGAAATTACAAACACTGCAAAGGACAATTCCAGGAGTAATGTCATAAAATACTCACACAACTTTAGCGCTAATTAAGTGTGTTTCATTCTGAGTATCAGGTTAGTATGGTATCAATGTCACATTTTTATTTTTCCTGATTAACAAGGTCGTGAAAGACTGTTCAATGCCAGTAACGCTTTCTGTTAACCACAGGGAGCACCACTCCATTCTTTCTTTGCCGGTTGTGGCTCTGCTGAAAACAACAACCATTTGCATGTGTCTGAGCTCAGCCCCGAACATCTCCTCTTGCCAAGACTCACTTATCAGTTTAAGTAAATGATAACGTAATTTCAAACAAAAGTTTTTCAAACTAGTAGCTGGAGAATTTCAACAAATAGCTGGACTATTTTCCATGGTTATCTTATAGCACCTTTTGAGACCGAAATGAGTATAGAATATGTATTTTCTTCACAAAATAGTCATTTTTAGGGAGGACTGTTTTGTTTCTGAGAAGATTATTGGCCACATACTTGAGTACAGAAAGTTGACCTATCCCCAGTAAAAACCAAGGTAGCTATGCAGCCTTACTCCAGCTAAAATCCCCACATTAGCTGTGCTATATATTTTATTGGTTAGTGTGTATTGCTTTGGATTAATCACAGCAAAACAGAATGAAGAAATGTGTTATCACTGTTGAAAAGAATCACGTCCTAAACATCTCCTCAGTTCTCTTGCATAGCTCTATTAATCGTATAGCTTTCTCAGAGTTAACTCACAGCATCTGTTATGGTAATTTTCTTGAAAAAACATATGAAAACTACATTTGTTGGCTTATGCTATACAATGAAGGGGATCACATGAAATGTTGCAATTTCCATATAAATACAGTTGTTCCATCTATTGCCTGGAATATTAACTTCTTCTAATCCACACTTACCTGAATCACAAGATTCAATCTAACAATTTATGCCTGCTGATAGTAGTTACTTGGAAAGGAATTATTTCAGCAAAGCCAGTATAATTACTAATGATCTTATGACTAGTTACTCTCTTCAGATGCTCAGTAAACCATCCATAAATTCATTCCACCTACTATCTGTTTATCTTGTCAGGCAAGCTTACTGACAGGGAGTAAGAATGGCTTTTAAAAGGAAGGAATCAAACCAAGCACATACGCCTTTGCCCCGAGGGATAAATGCAACTATTGAGGCAAGCCCCCAAAAAATCTTTTAATCCAATGGTTTTTGTAAATGCCTGTACCAACATCAAATATCGCTCCAAATAAGTGTGCAGCCACATGCAATGGCTACATGCAAAGTAGCTTAAGTCAGTGGGGTATTTTCCTTTTTTTTTTTTTTTGTTTTCCCCCAAACTTGACTCTTTCTTTGCTCTTCTGCCTCTGAGCCACTCCGTGCCCTGTGCAACCTCTTTTTTCTTTTCCTTGGCTCAGAAGAGCTGGCAGCAGCTCAGTTCCTCCAGAGCAGGGAACCAGAAGCCACCTGCAATACAAGCTGAAAGTGCAGCTACTCCCCAGCTCCTACCAGAAAGAGCGGATGAAGCCAATTAACAACAATCTGCTCTTTCCTGATCCATTTAAACACTTCATGAACTCCTTTAAACTTTCCCACAGCTCTGCTAGAGGATACAACCCACTTTGACAAATGCAAGCCTGAGGCAGTATTTCTGTCTGTTCACAAAGCAAGCTGAAACACACAGCACTGCAAGGCAGCAGAGCAAAACCCACTCTTCTTCAGCGATCATTTGCTTACAGGTTCTGCCCTTCTGTCTTGTTCCAGAAGCACTCAGTGCCGTTGCTCTTCCAAATACGAGCTGACATACGATCTAAATTCATCTTCATAGAAGTTCTGGTAGGAAACAGAAGCCCTGAACAAGTTAAATGTGTTGTTTCCAGTTGAGCTGGTTGAAGATGAGGAAGATACACTTCTCCACCTCAAAACCAATCCAGTGGCAATCATGTTTGTTTTTAAATAGATTTAAGCCTAATCTTGTATATACTCTTCTCAGCAGAGCCACAACCATCACTTTCCCAATTACTCTATACTTGCTGCAGGCTGCTTGAGTTTTACAGCTATCTAAAGCTCCCTTAATCTTTTAGTTGTTTGGATTCCATATCCTTTGGTGTTTATTTTTTATTTATTCAAAGGGAAGTTCTATGGGGTTGGTTTTCTGTTTTGCGGCATTCTTTTTTTAAATAACCAATGCTCTTGCTCCAAGAGTTAGTCACAATGGACTGCTCATTTTTTGGCATGTCTTCCGAGTATTTTGCAGCACATTCTCAATTGCATTATGCAATCATTTCATTAGTCCCAACTGTTTCACTTGGCAGTAAGATCCATTATAAAATGATGTCATCTCTTAGAAAAATATGGAAGTCAGGGGAGGTGATAGTTTCAGGGGTATGCACACCCTAAAATCACAGCCACGTGGCATTCAGAAATCCCCATTTGTATACCCGTTACCTCTGGTTTTCACCAATAAGCCACATCATCATATCACAGTTATCAAACAGGTACAGAGCTACATTGCTGCTCCCACCACCACTCCGCCACCCCCCAAAAAAAGGAACATTCTGGACCTATTTTTAGAGAACCTTCTGGACTACCAAAGGTGAACTCACATCCACTTCAGCATAAAAGGCAAAGCAATGACGTACAGCATGCCCCTCCATGCTCTTCACTATTGCAGTATGACGTGATATGCATGACATGACTCACCACAAGGTAACAAAGCGTAATTTCTCATCACCTTGCCACCCGACAACCCTACTGAGTGGTTTTTACTTCAGAAATAAAGACCTAATTAGATCTTCCCAATGCCTGCATATAGGTAGTCTTTCACAGAGGACACACATCATGTTCTTGCCTTAAGTCATCCAGTGGCTCCTGGAAAGCCAAGTGTTTCCAGAGCAAACAAAAACTCGCACGCAAATTTTGTTGACAGGAAGTGCTGTTTCTTGAGCAGGGGGTCTCCTTCTCCCCACCTCCCACCACACTGTATGCCAGGTGGGATCCTCTCTTCAGGGGCTAGGGAAAAGTGGCAACCCTTTTTGATTTTGAGATTTGCAGTTCTAATGTCCCAGACTGCCTCTATCGCCTTGACAAGCTTCCTTTCTGAGAGATCACATGGCCAAAACTACCAGTGCACTGAACTGCAGCTTGTGAGGAAACTTAACTCTGCCTCTAGTTTCAGCATGGCCTCAAAAAAGTCAGTTATCTTTATTCTGCTCAACTTCCCCTCTCTGCAAAACAGAGCAGTGTCCACAACTGTAAAATGCTTTCAAGAAAATCACAAAGATAGTATTTCTTAATAACAGTAGCAGGACATAGATTGGACCACACAGCCAAATGAAAACTAACCAGTCACTATATACAATATGAAAATCAAACCAAATTCTACCAATAAGCAGTAATAGTGGAAGGTGGTTGTGTGTAACCTTCCCTCCCGTTTCTCCACTTGCCTGTTACTCTGTGATAGACACCACACAATCTAGGAGTCCAACCTGTTTGCCACTCTGGGGAAATTTCTGAAAACGCAAACAATCTCAATGAACCTGGTCCCCTGAGTCTCAGCTAATTCTTGGGTAGCTTTCCATTAACTTATTAAGCCCTCACCACGGTCATCATCGGCATGAGCACAGCATGTCAGCATGCCAGCCTGACGTCCTCTTACTTTGGATGCTGCCATTACCTGCCTCTGGATGCCAGCTCCATGCATCCCCGGGAGGAACTGGAGAGCCAGCCTTGACTCTCCAGAAGGCTGCATTTTGAATAAGCAACCTGCAGTTCTGGGGTGCTCCAAATTATAAACGGAAATGTGGAAAACTTAATTTTATCCATGTCCAGTTATCTTAACACCCCCTGCCACATACAAGCAGCTGCTGACAAGCAAGAGAGATGGGAAATGGACATGTTGGCCCTCTTATCTCTAGACATCTAAGATTAAACCAGTAACAGAGTAGAGACCCCATCGCATACAGACCCCGAAACAATCCCATACTACTGCTGTTGTTGCAAAACAGGCTGCTCTGAGCAACTGGATCTTTTCCCGACTCCAAAGCAGCTGGCATTGCAGTCTGGGCATCACGTTGCTTCTGTCAGCATCAGGGCTTGCCATTAGCTGTTAGCGCACCAGAGGGGATAGGCTGATCTTCACAGGAGGTAAGGAGAAAAGAAAGGGCCATGTGGGTTGGGGAGAACCTCTCACCCCCAGTTCAGCCTTTTCAACACAGCCTGGCAGAATGTGGCAAGAAAAAGATGAGGAAAAATCCTATTGTCAGGGGAACAGCCACAAACCTGCAGACCCCAGAAATGCATCGTGCTTTCTGATAGAGCAGAGCATGCAATTTTATAAGAAGCAATTAGAACAATGCATAATACCCAGTGAAGCAAAAAATTGCTGACAAAAGCTGTTTCACCTACATATGTCAATTTTTTCTGACAAATACCTAAAGAAGTCTCTGTAAACTCCTGTCAGAATGAAATATGCCATAAACAAGAATTCATATTTTTAAACAATGTCACTGAAATGAAATACCGTACTTCAAGTGGATAAATAATTATTTAGGGATTCTACATGTAAAATTTGTAGGGTAAAGGCAAAGCAATCAAAATCAATGCCACATTTTTGTACCTAATAGAAACTATTGTTCTTTTTTCTATGGCTGCATTCCATTTTTAACACGTGTTAGACTTGAAGAAGAAGTGATCCTGAAAGCATTTAAAAATAAATATGAGCTATTTGTACTTTTCCTCTAAGCCAAGCTCTGTGAGCACTAGCCGAAGTATTTAATTGCAGTTTCATGCATAAATCAAAATCACTGGGAGCACAGAGAAGAAACCAACAAGTATCTGCAAGAACCACAAATCAGAAAGTAACAAAAATGTAAATAGTTAGGCTCAGTTTCAAATGCACCTTTAAATACTGTCAATATGATTACGAAATTTAAAAAAAAAAAGCAGACTGTATGAAAAGCCAAGAGAAGAGGTAGAAGTTATTTATGGCACTACAACAGCATTCTTTTTTTTCTTTTTTCCTTTTTTTTAAATACAGAAACAGCACTGGATGAATAGTCAATGCTTACAGCGTCTATTGTACAAGTCACTGCCAAATCTGCTATAGCAATGCATTCAGCGCACATATGCTGACCCGGATTTTCTTCTTCAAACTTTATCATTTTGCCTTCAGGGCATTTCATTTCAAACACTGTTCAGAAAACCAGTACTCAGGTAAACATCTTTCCCTGTGTTTGAGCAGGAATAGCCAAGCACTTGGAGAACCTCAGTAAGAACCATGACTTTGTGCTGATAGGAAGAATTTCAGTGATCACTACTGCATTATTTAACCCGTGCCTCGCTAATTTAGAGGCACTCACAAAGTCTACAGGGGTACCCAAACTAAGAAGGACTCAAGCCAGACAGTCCGCATAGTGCAGTGCTAAATTGATGCTACCACTCTGAGCTAGTTATCATGGTATCCAGGTCTCTGTGATGGGCTTCCCGGAAAGGCCACAGCCAGCTGGGATGCTGGCAGAGCCCTCTCCTTGCATGAAGAGGCGGCAACTGTCAGAAATGGGAGCAAGGGGATGATGTAAGGCAGAAACAGGGGAAGGAGAAGATTCCAAAATACTTCTCGGAGACCTTGTTCCTCAGGGTTTTCTGTTCTAGGATTCATCTAAATGGAGCCAGCAGACACTTCTCTGTACCCACAGCTTTGATTAGCTCTCACAGTCTGGTAGCTTCAATAAAGCAGAGAAACAAAGAGTGAGCTTGCCTTTATTATGGCACTATGCACTATGCCATAAATAACGGCTTAGGAAGAATAACTAGACAAACACTTCAAACTATATTTGTCAGATAAACTGGGTAGAATACATTTGGTGATCATATCAGCCTTGCAACTGTATTCATTAATTTGCTTTTTAATCCAGCAAGCAATAGCACTGACAGCAGGTCTCTTAGTCATTAGTGAAGTCTAATTGTTCTTTTTACTCCTCATCCCCCAGAGGCCCCACTGAAAAGAATGGGGCATTAGACAGAGGAAGGCTTGCTAACCCTACTAAATCCAGGGAATGCAGCCCAGGCAGCGGGACACGCAGTGCTGCGGAGACCCAGGCTTGATCTCTGGGCCAGGATAGCAGCACGCTCGGGTTTTCAGCGCATGCGTACATCTCGGGCCTGGCAGGACAAGGAGGAGACACCTCCGCTCAACACTCCGCAACTCCTCCGCGGTCACCGTCAGGCAATGCTGGCGGCTGCGGCGACAGTGACCACGGCAGGGCTTGAACCCATTTGTAATTCAAGCCTTGTACAGGATTCGCCATATAATAACAGCAACACCTTAGCTCGTATAAACTTCCACAAACAGAACGACTTGGATGCAGTTTATTAGCTGTTTAAAATTATCTGAAAACATGCAGGAAAAGACTTTTCAATAATGAGGTCTGCGTAGCTGGGAGTTTATGGGGAAAATCTTACGAACAAGATAGTTGTAAACACACCTAAAGCTTCTTAAATTGAATGAGCTGTTTGCACTACAGGCAGCATCATAGTACCTCTGCGCTTCAGCATGAAATTAATTCAGTATACAGTAGTTTTAAAAATTCTTTAACTTTCTGAAAACCACATTTATAACTTATGTCTTTTTAAAAGAAGTTCAAGAAAGCTAAAAGTAAGCACCATCACTTTCTAGCAGAAACACTATACCTACTATACTCTACCTCTGCTGGGCTGCCCTCTTTTGTTTGGTTTTTTTTTGGTTTTTGGTTTTTTGTTGTTGGTTTGTGTGTTTTTTTTTTTGGGGGGGGGGGGGAGCTGGGGAAAGAAAGAAAAAAGAAAGTATTTTTCCTAAAATTTGATCCAGTACCCTCTGTTTTTAAGAGTAGACATACCCTTGGAAATATAAAGGACTATTAATAAGGTTACATTCCACCTTTTGCCCAAGCGTCCTAGGAACTTTCTCCTTTCCAAAGGAAAAACATAAGGCAATTCACATATTACCCTGTATTTCTGAGGTCTCATCTCTGATGGTTCTAAGCATTACATCCTTCCTTTTGGTAGACTTCCATTTTTCACTCATTCATATCTTAGAATGAAAACAGCATCACAGATTGATTGTTGCCTGTCAGTGGCATTATTTCTTATGACTACCTCCTATTTATTGTTCACAAGTCACTTGAAAAGCATGAGAGTCCGCTCGTCTCTCTCACTGCTTTTCAGTAAGGCTGCCTGGGTGCTTTAGATCCCTAAACATAAAAGTGTTCAAAAGTGATCAGACAACTCGATGAAAGAAGTGTCGATCAAAAGATATCAAACACGATGTAGAAGACACAATGTTTAGGCCAGAGAATCACAATGCTGCAAGAAGACAGAAACATGGCCTATCTTACACTTTTTTAACCTGTAAGAGTTGTTGCTCTTCCTCATTCCCACTATCTTCTCAGTAGCGTGCAACTTTGTTTTCACACTGGTTGAGTTGCCACATAAGAGGATTGTGCCATCAGCAAAACAGAAATCTTCTAGCACCATTTTTAAGCTATGTGACAAATGTGCTGTGTCTGTCTAGGATTTTCTACAATAGAGTCAAGAGCAGTACTAAATAGGAGGGTGAAAGGAGGCTTTTTTTTTTTTTTTGACACCAGTGTTTATGTTAAAGTAAACACAGATTTGAGTGACTTATTTAAATGTGGAAGTTGTAACCTGATTTAAAGCCTCAGTGCTGTTAACTTTTTTTTTTATTGGCATACCCTAACATTTTGAAATGTGCCAGAGCAAATTGCAATAGAAACTGTCAAATGCTTTCTCAAACGTATGCAGTTAGGAAAAAATTGTTTCATTGCCATGCATTATGCTCTTTCATGCTAATTTGCGGGGTGAAAAACTAGCTACACATCACCTTCTAGGCTGAAACCAATTCAGATCCTCTGTCAGCTTTGCCTCAACTGGATTTTTCTCTAAGAGAGCAGGGAGCACCCAGAGGCCAAGCAGCGGTGCTCCTGGGGTGCAGCACTGCAGCTCCCCTGCACAACTTCAGCAACACAACTGCAGCTCTCACGTGGGTTCAGCTGCACCTTTTTCTACTTTGAAGCATCTACTCCATCACTGTGTTTCAGCCATGGCCTGGCTAACTTGGAGCTGCAAACCAGGCTAGAAAAATTATTAAGCCTCTTGTTACAAAGCTGAGATTTCTCCAAGACAGAGGATTTAATTTTAATGATGGCATTAACAAAGTAACATCTACCTATAGTATTGCCTTGGATGAAAAGGGACTTTTGCTTGCCAAGTTATAGTTAGCTGAGGGAGTAAAGGCTCCTTTGTGTTTTCAACCAGACTATTCACTTAGCACCAATCCTTCATGTGACTGAAGTCACTCAAGTTTCCTTTTGAAACAATAATTGTATGTTTCATAGCCATCTTGTGGAAGGAGCTATCTGACCACGTTCTAAGCTCTAATGCTTGGAACAGCTTTACTGCCCCCTGCATTGCCTTTCTCAAGGCTCAACCAAAGAAGAGCATCTCTGTAAATCATCCCAGAGACAAATTTCAGTCACTCGGATCTTTTTAAAAGCTCATCAATGGTAATGAGCATCTTTATTACACTTTCCAGCAGTAACTGAAGCAATGGCTTGCAGTTAACTAATTATATGTTCACCTAGAAAGTAACTCTTAAGTTTATTTTAATAATGAATCACTATTCATTTCCCAGTAGCCTGATAATGATAACTTGAATATTACACGTAAAAAAAAAGAAGTCATACTCATCGTAAGGGAAGAACTGCCTGTACAAAAAATCCTGGTGACTTCTCTCTTTTAAAGGGACTCAGAGGAAATGATAGGCACCCCTTTGAATTCCTACAACAACTAGAAAATTTTATTGCTTCACAGGAAAAAAAAAAAAAAATCACTCATGAAGTTAAACAGCCATCATTTCTGCTGGACATTTTTGAAACAACAAATAAATGAGTTAACTGCTCCTGCCTTCAGACCACTGAGCTCTGACTTGATACTACTAACTAAAACTAACCTACATCATAAGAAACATCTCAGCCACAAGCATAATTTGAATTATTCAAATTCAAAATGTGAACTAACAAATGCCCTTTATTAAAGAATAAGTGCTAATAAATTATCCTGTCCAACCTGGCACTGCAAGCAAGAGATTTGCTGTGATTTTTAATGCTAACAGCCTTAGCTGAAGGATGGGAAGGGCTAATCCTTGAACAAGCCTTGGAGTTGTTCTGGCTGCCTCCAACAGCTCCAGAGCATTTAGCCACAGTGAACAACTCTGACAGTATGCAATGTACTTGGATCCTGCAAATACCCTGGCAAACTTGTACATATTAGAGTCTTTTCTTCAGACTTTTGAGGGGTCTGTACCCTCACATGAAAGGATTTGGACTGTGGTTCCCCCTATACAAATGCAGTGGGTGGGCTACACTCCATGTGGCCTCCTTCACTACCCTATGTTTGCAGAAATCCCCAGTCCAGCAGATTCCTTCAGCATACATGTAATTTTAAAACACTCTACAACAGTTTTTAAACTATACACATGCTTAGTTTATTGGATCAAGGCAAGTACCTATGCCTCTACACAGATAGAATATTTTCTGTGGGACTTGCTTTGGGCACAATTCCTAAGATTTTGCATTTAAGTTTTTTTCCTGCGCTGTCCAGTAACAGTAAAAATGACTGTAAAACCATTTCTTCCTCCTTCCCCTCAATCACCTTGCAAATCCAAAAAAAGGCCTTAATATAGTCTGTTCTAACAGGTACAAGTTTTTTTCATTGCAAATATTTGTTTAGGCAGCCAATCCAGATTTGGTATAATTTTGATGAGATACAATCCTGTTCACTTCTGGTCTCTGCCAAGATTATCTTCCTTTGCTATTTTCCTTCCACTGAAGAAAGTATTTAAATGAAAAGCACACTAATCTTTTTATGCTCTGAAATACACACACCTTATAAATACCTAACCTTTCTGGAACACACACACACTCCAAATACACATTTCACACACTCCAGCATACCTAGATTTCTCCTTGGCAACATGCAGCAAACCAAATTGAAGAAAGCTGATCCTAACATGGGCAGTTACAGTAAACAAAAATGTTCAAGATCCTGAGTTTATTCTTGGCAGTTTCATCAGTTTGAACTTTTTACACCCACTAAACAAATTAGAGCTTGCCAAATAGCAACACACATTTGGAAGTCTCGGCACAGTCTTTCAGGGTGAAACAACATCCTGAGGTCATGTGACTGCTCCATTTTTGAGGAATGTGAAGAAAATGTATGAATTTCTTCATACCTCCTGTATGAGGTATGAGTACCTCCTGTACAGCACACATATGCTACTTGTCTTAAAAATAAAAAAGCGGAGGGGAAAAAAACCCAATCGAAAACAATGATAACTAGCAACATAAACTCTTTTAAGCCAAGCCATTAATGATGTATCATTTATCAGCATAAATGATACGTAGTTCTGCAAGCTCCCTGTTGTTGAATCTCTGTACATAATCATTACTGCAACTTTTATTTCAAAATAAGCAAAACTGAAGAAGTGTTAGCTCTGGAGGTCAGAAAAACAAGCAACTTTCAGAAAAGGCTGACTGAGTTCTCCTCTATACATAAAAGACAAGTAATACTCCAGTGAACTTTGTGGACTACTGGATCCACACGTTGTGTTACAGCCAAGAGTCATGTTTGTTCATAAGCCATGAGGACCTGGATCCAACCTAACTAAAAATCTGCTGGCTCTCTTGTGAATCACTAGATGGTGGCAGCAAATACCACACTCCTAAGATTTTGCCAATTTTTCCTGTCCTCAAGGTGCACCTGTAGACTCCTGCGACCCCTGCTCTGCTCCCCAGAAGGATATGTGAACCTCAGAGAACTCGCCCCTCGCCTGCAGTCAAGGTCAAGACAGTGAGCTGCCTGTGTGACTGAAAAACATCTTATAGGACAGTTGTGGTCCTAGGCTGGAGTGGAGCTGGTAAAAGCAGGGCATGAAGTATGTTTTCCTACCAAAGGCACTGACCCCGGCCTGAGCTACCATACAAAATCAGATTGAGTCAAAGCCTGTCCATTTTTGGAGCAAACTGCAACACCTGTCTGTCTGCCACAGCCCTTGCACTGTTGGCATCAATAAATAAAGAGAAACAGATGAAACACCTGAAGCATTTTTGAAAAACAGAGAGTATGCGCAGTATGAATCTGAACACCCATATCAAGTACTTTGATGCACAGCCTGAGATTCTGTACATACCTGCTATCAGATATATGTAGAAATGAGACTTAATAGTGTATATTTCCCAGGTCAACTGAAAGTATTGCAATCTACCACTACATGGCCTTCCCTGGGTACTTGACTGGGCGGAGGAAGGAGCAGAGTTACTGGCTCTGATCAATCAACTGTTCCTTTGCTGAGGCTGTGAAGGAGATGCTGGTTATGCTAGTCTTGTGGGAACCGGACCTATACAGACTGAAGTAGTATTACCACTGAAAATACGTCCTAGGGTAACAGCGCTTTGGGGATTAATCTGGGGACAGTGTGAATGGGATCTTTAAAACTGATGGTGCCTCAACACCCACCCTCCTGGATGTCACAACCTAAAATGCCCCTCTTCGGATCATAAAAATGGGGCTGCCCTGGGAACACTGCATTGTTTTTAATGCCATTAGCCACTAGGGACAGTTGCGTGTGTATTGGATCTGGAGGGAGTTTGGTGGGAAACCACCTCTAGGTAATCCATGGATGTCTTCTCGGTCTGCAACGAGTACAGTGAGGGACAGGGTAAGAGCAGCTCATTGTCTTGACCTCGACTGCAGGCGAGAGGCAAGTTCTCTGAGGTTCATGTATCCTTCTGGGGAGCAAAGAAGGGCTTGGACCCTACAGGTGAGGCAGCATTACTCAAGCCCTGTACAGTATTACCAGAACAAAGATTATTGCACTGGTTTCATTTCATAAATAAGAGCAGGGTGGCAACCACCATGCATACAATAAAACACCACAGGTTATCTGAAGATCATGGAGATCTTGCCTCCTCTTTCTGCTACTGAAGCTGCGGGTGCCTTTGCCACGTGGGTACAATGTTAGGGACCTGTGCCTTGCAGGAAGGAGGTATGATGTGGCTGTAACCCAGCTCCGTGAAAGGCAGGCATCCGCAGGCGTCTCTGGAGACAGCTGGCTGCCAGCTGGGTGGGTGCAGGCAGAACCCTGCAGGATTCCCCAGGCACAGGGGGAAGAGCACTTGGCTCTACCCTAGATAAGCATCACTGCAGCCAACACAGGTCTTTTGAGCTGGCAGAAAAGCTTGTTTGCTCTGGAGTCGGACTTTTAATTTCTTTGTTTTGTTGGGAAACAAGTAAAAACCTTACCAGTGGCAACCTTCATGCAAAACAGAGAAAATCTCTTGGACTGCCTCAACACTCAACAGTCTCCACAGCAGAAAGAATTTTAACATCAAGATTACTTACATTGCTAATTTCAATCAAGATTTACTGCAATGTAATAGTTTCAAAAAGCAGATTTAAATCACCGTGCTATTTTATCAAGTCTGCTTCTTTCCTTAATTACTTTCCTAAGGAAAAGCCCATTCAATCTGTGGGAGCACAGCTCATTTCAGTAATGAAATTGCAGCTCTGTATATTCAATCTAGCTCTGTCCATTTTCCAGCTTGTGAAAAAACAAAACCAAAAGAAACAAACAAAACCAAAAAAACCCCCACACATCAAAAAATGAAAACACCCCGAAGTAACACTTACTATAGCACCATGGGCCATACCTGCAAATGTCTCCATGCAGAAGAGTAAAAAGAAAGGCTACAGTCCCTCTCCTGCATTTCCCAGTTTCTACTTTTTTTTTTTTAATCCTCACCCCCTCCACGTGTTTCTTCTCAATATTTGTTATTTTATCATGCTTCCTTTAGCCTAATTCTAAGCTAAACCACTTTTAAACAGTGGAATTACTCTCATTTCACACTCTAGCAGCTGGTATCCCCCGAGCTTTGCACCTTGTTAGCCTTTATGATTGCCTGTGCTCTTGCTTCACATAGGTCCTGCTCCTGCAGTCTGACCTGTTTAGGCAGAGCCCTGCAGACCCCTGCAGGCCCGGGCTAACAGAGCTTCATCATACCCAGTGGCCAGAAGAATCTGGTCACACAAACCCAACAGCACTGCTGTACTCCCTTCCTTCCTATTACTCTCAAAGGGGTGTAGATTTATAGCTTTCCATAGTCTACACTTTGCCAAACTTAATCTGTACTTGTTCCTTTCTTCAGACTCCCCTCCAGCGTTTTAATTATTTATTGCTCTTATCTAAACTCCTTCCAGTTAGTCTATGTCATTCTGACACAGAAAAAGCACAGAAATAAAACGGCATTTTAAATGCAGGCACCACAGCTTTACAAAGCAGGTCTAAAATATACAGACAGACTCGTTTAACTTTCACCCAAGTCTCCTTGCCATTATTGCTTGCCAAGCACCTTGCCCCAATTAAATGTCTGCTTTGGTTTACTTCTGCCGAATACACTTGCTTATATATGAGGCTGAAATTCATTGTTTCTTATTCACGTTCCTCATGTCTCAAGCTGCAATATTTTGCTATTTTCTCCATCTTTAAATACATTTGCAACTCCTGTCAGTGTGCTATGGTCTGCAAGTCATCTCATTTCTGATGCACCAGCCTGGAAGACAGGTCTGCATGCTTGCTTGAGACTTTGTGGGAAACCTCAGGCAGACTGAGGACCTGGAGAAAGCACACAACAGCTTCCTCCCACTCTAGATGTCTGAATTTCCTTCCAACACAGATCAAGCATCACATGTGGAAGCTGGCAGTCATTCTCAACTTAAAACATTTCTCTTGCTCTCCCCACCAGTGGGTCACCTCCACTCCAGACTGACTGACTTTTGCAGAAGTCCCGTACAGCAGTAACACCTCCTCAATGACGCCTGTATGATATAACCCAAAGGAAGGTAGTATTCCAACAATTCGGATTCCCCTGACTTCCCCATGAGGCACTTCTATTACTACAGTGAGCTCTGCCCAAGTGCAAATAGATGAATTCTTCACAACGCTATTACCCAAAAAACATTAAATCCCCCACGGTCATTTTGCGGTGCTTTTCCAGATTTCCTCATTTACCAACGTGGTGAATCTCAGCAGCATCCATCACTCTGCGCAGCTCTGCCAGCGCAAGCGAGCACCAGGAAAAATACGACGCCTGAGTTTCATCGCTGCTCAGCACACAGCTGTGTTTGCTCAGACCTTCAGGGAGAAAGCCTACGTCTGCTCCCTGCAAAGGCACAGGACACAGAGGTCTCCACAGCCTCTGTTCAGCACGTCTTGCTGAACGTTATCTTGTGTCTGCCACCATCACTATTGCTCATTTCTTTTAGCATGGACAGAAATCCCAACCAGACTCTTGCGTGCTCTAAATAATTACAACTCCAGTGAACCGAGCAGCTGAGGATCTACCCCTCAAAATGGTAACAGTTTGGTACGGAAATTCATTCGTCCAGCCCGGCCCAGCAGCATACACACCTGAGACTTTGGCTGAAGCAGAGTGCTGCCAGCAGCCACGCCTCTTGTAATATATCCATAACTGCTTAGCAATCCATGTGTCACACAACACAACCTGCACTACCGTTTCTCCCTCTTTTCTACAGTCACTCCATACTGCAGTAGCTGAGTATCTTCTTGTAAAAATCGACGCTAGGAAAGTCCCTGATGCATTAGTGGAAGCCTCTGGCACTTCTTTTTTGGGGAATAATTACTTACCAATGCAGGATGCAAAGCATTTATGTTTTAATAATAGCAGCTTCTCATATCTTGGCTACATTTTACGTATTCATTTTTTTTGCTTCTCATCTCCACTACATACTTTCTTAATAAAATTAATGGCAATACTGTGATTTTAATATCAGCTGGAATCCAAACCACTAAATCTGCTCTGGAGACCCACTGATTTATGGTCATCTTTTAATAAGTTGCTATTGGTTTTATTAAAGCACCTCTGGGTGCTATTGCAGTGGAGCTATTTATATTGCAAATGAACAACAATGAGGGAGATTTTCTCAGAAAAAAAAATCCGTCCAGAGGGCTGTGGAAAATACACATAAGAGAAACAGCTTCACCTACATGATGGCATATAATTCAGTGAAATGCCAAACTGCTACGTACTGTGTTTAAACTAGACTACAACAGCTCTTAAGAAGAAATGTGGTTATTTGATTGCTTCCATAGACAAATCTGGACAAACCTGTGTCAGAGATGCATTATTCAGAAGATGTATAGCAGAATTATAATACAGGAATATTTTAAACCCTTAAGAGATTTCTAAACAAAAAAGGGTTTTAATACAGCCTGTGAAATGAAATCAGCAGTGCCAGGAAAGGAGGCAGACCTCCAAAAACCAAGGGCTAGTATACTAACAAAGAGACGGTTGGTACTGAGTTTGTGTTAAGTATATCACTAGTGCTGGTCACAACTGCCTTGGCAACAACTCAGAGGAGGCTATTAAATAGACCTCTGTCAAAACTGGATCCTTCCCATCCTAACATCTTCTGTCAAACCACAAGGAGAAAATAATAAAGGAAAGAGGAAATCCAGAAAAAATTAGCAAAGAAAAACCACACCATGGATTGATTAGGCCTATTGTGTACTCCAGGGCTTTTGGTTTTGCCTCTGTTTTGTCATGATTAATTCTGCTGCAGACAATCTGTTGCATATTATGGTACAATGGGGATTTTAGAATGAAAGATAAACTGTTGTCATAACCAAGTGAACATTCAATGGGATCATTGTAGCTTACTGTATTTTGAAACTGCAAAATCAAGGCAACTGAAATGGCAAAACAATGAGGAAGTCAGATAAATAAGTTGAAGGTAAACGCTGCAAGCTGTACTATAAAACTAACCACCTACAATAATTTTGATCCTTCTCTGAAAAGGTACTGCCTTCCCACCACCACCACCAAAAAAACCCAACAGACAAAACTGCTGGTCACCTATAGATTTTTGGCTCTTCTGTTACAGTGCAGAGAAGGTTCTGAGGGAAAATCAATTCACCCTGGGATTCAGTAATCGGTAAGATTATTTAGGATGAAGAGAGAATATTTCAAAAACTTAAGGTAGAATCCCAAACAACCTGTTTCTCAGGAACACTGCACACTTAAGAGCTCCTGGGTGATTTCTGCCTGCCAGTGTGAGGAGCCAGGCGCTACCTCCGACATGAGGAGCTGTGCCACGATCTGTCTCTGGAGGATTGGGGCAGAGCTCTAAACGCAGCCACGCTGACTTCAGTTCACCTGCTGCTTCCTGGTGTGAATAAAGGTAGTTTGTAAGTAATTGTGACTTCTGGCAAAACTAGAATCTCAAGAGGCACGGAATGTCGGGGGGGAATCTATCAGGAGTTAAAGTTCAGGCCTCTTCTCAACATTTACTGTAGCAATTGAACGACCTCTCATGTTCTGCAGGTAAGCAAAGGCAGTGCCAGCAGCTACAACCACATCCACAATCCAGTCATTCTTAGCCTGTGGAACAAGTTAATTTTTGACATAGGTGTTCAAAAACATCTTAAATGCTAAATTAAGTAGCATAGAAATTAAGACTAAATACGAGCTATCACATTGCTTAGAGCATAAACCAGATGCCTGAGGGGAGAGGTGGAGAGAGCAAGCACATCATTAGAAACAAAAATGCTGAGTCAGATTGATCTTTTATTCCCATGAAGCAAAACCTGATTGTATCTTGGCACGTGCCCCACTCAGCCCCTCGGCAAGAGGAACAGATTTATTCAGATGACAAGTAGCAGGGAGCATGCAGAAATGGCATATCCACTCCTCTCCCACGGACGCATGTCTCATTGAAGCAGAAAAGGGAACTTTTTAGATGCCAACAGGAAAGCACCAGGCAAAACAGCTGTGCATAAATAGTGGTTTTCCCTTTTTTTTTTAAACGCCTAGACTCCACTTTTTGTAGTGGCGGTGTGAAGTGCTCTGAAGTGTATTTAAGTCTGACTAGGAAACTTGTTTTTCCTTTCAACAGGAATAGTCCATGGACCGGGTGTCTGTGGTCCATATGCTACCTTGACTGAAATTGGGTCTTCAGTCGAAGCAACTCATTCAGCTAGAGCAGTAAAGAGAAAAAGCAGGGAGAAGGAGGCGGCAACAAGAAGGTGGTCCGTCCCTCACCCCAAATTGGCTCTGTCATTCTGGGAAAGCTGAAGGTAGCTCCTGGCCTGCGACTCTCTCCCCAAGTCCCTGCCCTGCTCAGCTCTGATCTCTGCCAGCCTCTCAGCCCCCTCTGTCCCACAGGGCTGCTGCCATCACAACTTGCAGCCCAGGCTACTCTGCAGGTGGAAAGCCACAAGACTTGCTTCTTAACTAGCTTACCCTAAATGGATGCTGCTCTGACTACTTCTTTACTGAAATACGTTTACGATATTTTTAAACAGTCGAGCCCAACAAGCACTCGCTCCCCACAGCAGTTTCAGGCCATTCGCTCCTCATTTCCACCAGCCCCTGCTCACTCTAGCCCTTCTTGCCACAGCAGGCAAGACAAATTGCTTAGGACAAAATAAAAGAATGCAGCTCAGTGATAAAAGGAGAAGTTTGAAAGGTCTGTTTACATCTCCCCCTAATGAATAGGTGCTCTACTTGCTCTGGGACAACATTTAGAAACCTGTTCTATATAGCTCTCATGAGTTATATAGCCCTGGGAGTATCGCATCACAGACTTGACCCATTTGGGCTCCTCCAAATTCATAGCATCTCACCACGCATGACAAATGCTGACAGTAATACCCCATTTCCTTATTTAAAGGCATAACTTCAGTGGATGCAGAGCATTACATAAAAGACTTTCAATTTTATTATGGCTCTCATAGAAAGGCTTTGGATAATTGTTGCCTACTAATCTCTCTAATCTTTAATCTTTTTTTTCATAGAAGACTGACTGTTTCATTGTTACTGGCAGAGGTGGAAGGAGGATGAATAGGAACAGGGAGTAACTCAAAATCAGACTGGAAAAGGGATGCACCATCAAATCCTCTTTCCTATTAGCATTGCATAAGTATTTAAACTGCAACAGAGCTTCCCTTACAGAAAGGGCAAACAATGTTATTAGCTGACAAGAAAATAAAGTGAAAGAATATAATAAGATTGTTAACTTAAGAAACCCTTTAAGGAAGTGAACAGTTGTGTCTCCCTCCAACCTCACTGCTTTGAGCTAAAGCCAGATGAAGCCATGGGAAACCTTCCTTGAATGCAGATCAGACCAAACAGTACCTTTCTTGTAGATTGAGAGATACTCAGAGTATATACTTATTTAGTGCTAGATCTAGTCTTTATCATGCACAGGGTGGGTGACTGAGGAGCCCCACAGAAGTACAATGTATGCATAGGACTCCTTGTCAGTCTGTCTTACCATCAGCAGTAAGGATGAAGACTTCTTGGAAGTCAAACTGGCTGGTTGCTATCACGACCACCATACAGCACCTCCTCTGAATGCTTGCTAGACCCATTTCTATTGCAGATGTCTAAGTACAAGATGCAGCTTAGTATTAACACCTGTTTCATGTTGCAGGCTAAGTATAATATTTTAATGATCTTAAGATTGTTTTGCTGTCCATAAAATACTTTTCATTAGCTCCAATTAGAAGATCACATAATCCAAGCATAGGCCATGATATGTTCAGTGTTACTAGTTAAGACGCACAAGGTCCATCTGACATGACCATCTGAAGTCTGTGCAGCATCAGATGACCCTATCTACCTGATTTTGCCTTAAGAAAAGAGAGTTTGGCAGTAAAACATTAAGTTTCTTAACTTCTTCAGCTCACAGTGTTGGTTACATGAAGCCCTGAAAAGACAAAGAAGTAACAGTGCAGCCAGAAGCGGCATCTTTACCACAGACTCACTCCAGAACACCCTTGGAAACACAAACTTTTGGTGCTCCTTCCTGCTTTCAGGTAGTCCAGGTTCTCACTGCAACAACAAACGACATTTAAGGGACTGAATCCTTCTCTCTGCTAAGAGTAATTCAGTTCCGGGCACTGAGATGAATTTGGGCATGTACTTTTTTAAAAATGAGACTATTAATTTCTAACCAAGAAAAACTATGTACTCTGGATATACAAGATGTTCCAGAGTTGTAAAGACGGAGCGAGACATGTAGATTTCTCCTCCCTCTCCCAGACTAGATGGATACTAGGTTATGGCTAAATGTTTATAAGCAAACTCACACACGCCCCAAGACCCTGGGAAAGACTTAAGATACATAGGACTCCACAGTCTGAGCATAATGGTGATTACAAGAGAGTAAACAATCTTTGCACCTTGATTTGTGACAAAAAGGAGTAAAATCTTTCTTACTTAATACTGATTTTTATACATCAAGCTTCAAACAGCAAATATTCTAATTAACTTTTTTTAAATGCAAAACAAAAGGTATGTTTATTTTGGAGTGCTCCTATGCCCATTTGTTTTCATAACAGTATCTTAACGTTGAGCCAACTGTCAATTCTAGAATACAGGTATAGAGGCAATGCTCCAGCAAGGCTCTCTGAAAGACAGACATCATTTCCTCTACTGCTCCTGAGAGAGAAGCCCAAACAAGCCCTTACACCCAGTGGGAATCCTGGTCTGACAAGCAGGGATAAGTATAAAAATCATGCAGTGCCTGAGGTTATAAACACAGTGTGCAACTGCTGCTTGGAAAGCTTCAGATACACAGGACACTGACCATTATGACTGTGCTTTATTTTCCCCATATGCCATCTGTGAAGCAAGATAAAACAGTACCAGGCAAAAAGAGGTGTGATGTCTTCAAGGACAGGTTAAATCAAATCGAGCCATGAAAAAACTGTTTTCACAAACGTATTTTTAGTATAATCCCAAGGATATAATTTTATCTTGCTCCCACACAGTGCCTTCTTATCAAGTCCCACAGTCTGTGTTATAATTCAGAGCAAACAGCCCTGACTGCTGCATTCTGCTGTCACAAAGAAAAGCCAGTACTATTTACTGGCTTTTAAGCACCACATACAAAGTGAACTGCATTGCTTGTACGAAAAATGTTACCAAAAATATTCTTAGACCATTTCACTTTTATTCCAAATAGGAGAGAAATCACTTCAAAGAACTGCAAATTGAGAGTTGGAGGACCAAATCTAAGCACAGCTCATTAAGTGATGTGATGACTTAAAAAAAAAAAAAAATTTTAAATCTGGTTTTAGTTATAAAAATGATATTGTAGCCCTCAAACTGGCAAATTTGAAAGTGACCTATGTCTAATCCCTACAGCAATATTTCCCCGAGTCCACAGCCAGTCCTAAGTGCTTCTGAGTGAAGGGCACTGTGTACTCGTATGTCAGTATTTCTTCAAGTCAGTAGCCTAGGTGATGGCAGGGGAGTCTCACAAAACATCAGCCTCTTGAGAATTTTACTGGGTTGGATGGCAGATCCATTTACTTCTCCAGGTGGGCTGATTTCTACAGAATGCACTTGGTGTTCAGACTGAAACAATAATTAGATTTCTCTTCGGTGGTCTGGTTCCTGGAACAGTTTATAAAATTGGGTCTTTGTGCTAAACTGTTTGTGTAAATCCTTTTACGTTGCAAATATTTCAGAATTACACTGCAAGTGTGGCTTATGGCAGACCCAGGAAACGAATCACTGTAGCAGAGGGCATGAGTAACAACTTCCCCCTCACTTTTTAACTGTACATGGAGAATCTGGATATTTCCATAGTTCTCTTCTCTTACTGTGGGAAAGTCCCTGCCATAGACAAAATAAATACAAATTGTAGTATTTTACAATGAGGTACTGTCATGTACAATCTTAAGGTTAGAATCTTGGAGGAGGAACAGAATGTAAGCTGAGGATTCACTGTTACAAGTGACAGCTACAGGGCTACAATTCTCTAGGAAAAACCTAAAGCCCATCATCTTACTACCTAAGTAATTTCTATTTATTGCTCTAGAGTGAACTGATGGGATCACAGCACTTTTATTGCTGATTAAAGGTAAAACAGTGTTCCCCCTTGAAACATTAAATATAAAAGCAATTAATAATTGCATGCAAGGGAATAAAAACAACTGGTGCATCTGGAGATCAAAGAAGAAAGCAACAGCAGTGTAACTTCAAAGTGTTTTCTAACTGCTTCAGTTTTTTTCAAGGACATTTCCTTTCTCTGCTAATCCCCGATTAAATGTATGCCAAATGGTCTGGCAGAAACTCCATCACCAAACATGGAAAAAAACCATTTGATGCAGGTCTCCATATATACAAGTGAGAGCACACACATTTCTGAGAAATTTCTCAGTTTTATCTTCTTCCAGAAACAGCAGGGCCAGTCCCCTGCAAGACGAGTTTGCAGATAAAGTGCAACACTAGGATTACTTGCAACATTCCTGTTCTGTCTAAAGCCCTCTTCTACACATGGTTTATACTAGTTTGGAAGTGCTGGGCCAGTGTCAGTATGGCACGTACCTTCACCTTTAAAGGGGTGACCAGACAGCTGTAGCTGCTAAAGCAAGGCTACCATCCTCCAAGTAGACTTGACTGCCTTGGTCTCCACTTACTTCCTTTCAAATGGGTAAAGGAATTCTTAGTAACAATACCCTCCAAATACGATTTTTTGCCAAGACTGACTTATCCAAGGGATGCTGATGAGTTCTCTTCCTAAACTAAAGTATTAGTAATCTACTGGTATTGAGAAATGCAAAAATATTTAAGCAGCAAAAGCATCCAAGGGCTTACTTTTTCTTTCTCCACAGCAGAGTCTGCTTCTACCGTCAGTGCTCAAATCTCCACCGATGCTAATGCAGTCCCTTGGTTTTCTCTAGCATATGTGTGCAGCTTGGCAAATCTGCCATCCCAAGCTTGCTGTCAAAGTTCACACGCATGGCAAGGGCAAATGCCCATCCCTTTGCTGAGCCTGGAGCATCACTGACAACCTGAGCTCTGTCCCAGAGTTAACTGCCCTTCTGGAGCCATCCACACATTGCTGCAGCGAGGCCCGTTGCTGTATTTTGAATGATCAGGCTTTGAACCAGGCTGGGTGGGGCTGCTGACTGAGCCTAGCACTACTGGGCGCTCGTACAGCTTGTGTGGGCTCTGCGCCGAGAGACGGAGGCTTCTTCAGCTCATCAGGGTGGCAAAAAATTAAAAAGCAAGCGAACACTTATTTGATGTCTCTGAAAAGTCAGTAAACCTCCCATTGCAAAATCAGCAGTAGGTAAACTCCTTTTATCTCAACACTACCATTTTTCAGCTCTACAATAAGGAAAGCCATAGAGCTTTTCTACTTAGGAGGTCTTTTGATCTGTTAAATCCCTGCCTTCTTGGTTCTCAGTTATTTTAACAGGTACATGCAATTTTAGATCAGACAAGCCTACAAACTGTGTGCATGGCTCAAGCCACTTCTTTTTTCCACTAATCTGATTTTGAAAATACACAAGATGTCAAGACTACCATTTTCATTCCATGTTCAAGATATGGGTCCTCTTAGATGTGTTACCAACTGCTTTCCTCTTCTCTGGTCTCCACCCACAAACAGCAGTAGTCTCCAGAAAGTCTTCAAAAGGTTTGGGTGGTTTTGGTTGTTTGTTTTTGGTTTTTTGTTGGGTTGTGGTTGTTGTTTTTTTTTTTTTTGGGGGGGGGGTGCTTGTTTTAAGAGGTGAGGTGAGTGAATGTTTTAGCCCACTTTCTTGCCTACTTCCTATAAAAGTAGAACAAGAAGAATGAAGAAAGCACCTTCTATCATAATCTGGCACTTCACATTTTTAAGTTTAAGACAATTATAATGCATTTGCCTTTTTTTTAAATTAAATTCCTGATTTGGGGGTCTTAAAATTAAGGTAGTTGTCTTTCTAACATAGCAAATCCTAGCATGCCTGATTTTAACAAGATGTACATTGATGTGAAGCCATTAACACACATAGCATCCCATTCATAAAGCATACATGAACGGAAACCAGTATGTGTTGTATATATGACTATAAAATCAAAAAAAACTGCATTAATCCATTACTACACTTCACACTGACAGTGAAGTGACACAAGATATTATTGGACTAGCACCCCAGCATTACTTTAATTAGGTTTTATTTTGAAGGAGCTAATTTGCAATGAAAAGGGAAAAAAAGAGACCTAACCCTGTAATCACAAGTGTATTGCCAAATTTTTGATGGCTTTCTTACATGAACACCTAGAGATTAAAACCTAGCAGATGGTGAATCAGTCTGAGAAATAACAAGGCCTTTTCCTGATGAGTGGTTAAGGTCTGAGTGCTGTAGTCTTTTCTACTGCTTGACTCTGCTGAAAGTTTTATCTAGTCATAATTGTAAGAAAAGTGTTTATTTCAATTGGCTATCCCTGTTATTTTAATTACTAACCAGAAGATTAATACTAAACAGTCACTTTCTGTGAACCCTCAATATACTCTGTGTTTCCACAATTTATATACAACTGGTCAAAAAAAAAAAAGAAAGTGTGAGTGTGACTAACACCACCACCCTGGGGGCCCTACAAAAACCACCCCCACCTTATCTGGGAAAAAAATTAAAAGCATCTTGCATGGGCACAGTACTTAGCCAATTTACCTGAAGAGGGAGGCCCCATATTCAGACTTCACTGGAGAAATACTTTTAAAACTTAAAATTAATCTGCAGGCTGGAAAGTAGAGCAGTACAACTGGGAAGGCAAAACCACCCTTCAATTACAGTTAAAATATCATTTTGCTACTTTATCAAAACAAGGACTGGGTGAATGTGATCACAGTTAGAGCTTTTCTTTCTCCTCCAGCTGGGCTCTGACCGGACCGATAACCAAGACACACTGCTACAGCAGTGGGAATTGTTCAAAATACTGACCCAGTCTCACTTCCAAGGCAATATACCCCAAATAAAAAAAGAGGTGAAGTGTTCAGTGCCCCAGCCATCCTCAGCTCTCTCTTGGATGCTTGGGAACCCTGCTATAAGGCTAAGCTTTAGCCGTATGACAGCATTAACTATCCAGTTTATCATATGCTAAAGCAGCCTTCCAAACTGGGTTGAATTTGAACTTTCAACCTTGAGATAAAAGGCCCACTTCTGAGCCAGATCATCCCTAGGGTTCTCCCCTTGTAAATAATTCAGTCACGCGTATCTTAAGTGGGTCATGAAAAGGACAATAAATATAAATATCATTTAACAGCATATTTAAACCAGAAGAACAAGCAGTTGTGGTTATTGTTATACCTTGCCCAAACAAGGAATTACCCACCTGTTGCCACCTCCAGTCTATGACCCAAGAAAACAGAAGAAAATTATCAGCTATATTCAGCATTTTTGGAAAATCTGAGAGGGATATGAATATTTTCTTTCACTCTCAAATTCATGGTAGCACATTAACATTTGAATAGCAATGTCATGAAAAGAATGAGTAGTTGATGATTCTTATATTTTCAAGGACATATGATCAAGTTTAGCACTATAGTTTACCCACATTTACCTCTAAATAACTTCCATTTCATTTTCATGCTAAGATGATGTTCTGAGAGAAATAAGTTATCTAAACAGCTAAATTGAAATATATCTGAATCCAGATTTCAGTGGAGGTTGAAAGGGGAGCAAAACCAGAAAAACACGAAATGTGCTAACTAGAAATTTATTAAGTTCAGCATTCATTCAAGCATGTGGTAAAGAAATACAACAGGTATCCTGGAGTATAGCCTGCTCACATTCCTACAAAGATGCTTTTTATAACCATCAGTCAAGGACCAAACTATGCATTGATGGGATTTCTGATCCTGCAGTAACTGTTGCTCCTCAGTGTTTCCAGAGATCATTAGCACTAACAGCCAGGATATGCACAGGGTACCAGCCAACTATGTTTCACGTCTGAGAGGCTTTTTTTTTTTTCTCAAGATACAACTCAGCTAATTCTAAAACTTTTTTTTCCCCCCCAAATGAAAAAAAGATTATTAGACATCATAATAAAATGGAAACCATCTAATTCCTTCTCCCACATTAGTAACAATAAATACTATCCTCAGGGGCAACACAGGAACTGGAACTCGCTTGTTAAACGCTTTCAGGGAGAAGTCACTGCAATGACCCGGGTGTTGCAGTACAGTGCATCCCGGGCTCTGATGTGGAAGAGGAACTGACCACTGCTCTTCACTAACAGCAAAGGTATGTTTTCCTGCAAGGTGGTATTTGTGGACACGAGTCACATTAGTTTTATTTCAAGGTAAATTAAGTGAGTGTTCAGGACTAACTTAGTAGCTGCCTTCAATGGTGATATAAATGGTTTGCCTTTAATTGCAATTTCACAGTGAGGTTCCTATCATTGCATTTCTTACCTTCTTAAGGGAACCTCCTCCACGGTTTTAAAGAAAATCAACTTTTCCCAGCTGTTATATGTCAGAAGCCAAAAGGACTTATAAATTTACAAGCTAAAAAGGACTCTTTGTGGAATACCCCTCCAGGCATTCCCACCATACTAGAAAATGTCCTGGGATAGCTGGAAGGATCTCTCTCATGGAGTGATCTGCAGCTGTTACCTCTCTTGTGCATACTCACAAGATAGGGCTATTTTAGTTGGGATTTTCAAAAAAATCTTTTCTTAAATGCCTTTGGTCTGAAGTATGAGCCCCGCAAGAAGAAACTGAACCCAAGAGGTTAAAGTCCAGGGAAAAAAAAAAGTCTATACAACTAAAGCACAACAACAAAACAGTCAGTTTTCAGACAAACTGATCCCCTGGTTGAGCCAGCTTTGTCTGCCTTGTACAGTGAACAGACTACTCATATGAAAACAAGTTTAAACCACTGTATCTATAACAACAGGACCAACCGCACCTTGCACTAGTAGGAAGTTATGATACAAGCCCATACTGGCAGCTTTGAGTATGCAGGTGCAACTGAAGTGACCCCAATCCACATGCTTGCTTCAAACATCTGCTTTGTCTGTTCTCTTTGACTGCAAGCTCTTGGGAGTAAAGACAATTCTCTACTACATATAGCTAGCAGGTTTAAAGTGATGTTGAGGCCTTTGGGCTATAATTAAAATGTCAAACCAAAATAGTTACCAAGGAACACTGATGGAACTTTTTTTTTAATTTCAGATTTTTAGAGGTGGTTTTTGTTTGTTTGTTTTTTGGGGTTTTTTTTAAAGGAAATGTAGTACCACGTGCCTTAAAAAAGGAGGCATGGCTTTAGAATAGACAAGTAAACAACAGCTTTAAACAGTCTTAACCTTTATTAATGTAAAACTTTATTAAAATCTCCCCACAAAGATAAAAGTCTGGGTTTTGTTGGACTTATCTATACAAGTTTCCTGCCAAGAAGAACGCTTATGATATTGCAGATCAACAAGTTGATCTACTTTCTCTTCCTGCTGTCAAAAAAATTAAATCATTTTATTATTTTACAAAGATTAGTATCATCCTATTGCAACAAACTTATGACCTGGAGAATACCATAAAATAACGTGGCAAGAAAAAGGAAACAAAAGGAAACAAAGAATGCGGAACAATTCTGGAAGCATTGCTCTCTCTGGAAATATTCCTTTTTTAGGAAACTCAGTTGAGAAAATCTTTAGGTCCACTTAACAAGGAAAGATGAAGTGACTTCATTAAAGTTTATAGAGAGACTCCAAGTACAGACCAAGATTTCACCCCAGATGAGGCTTGCACTTCTCAACAGCCCAAACAAAACCTCAGAAAGGGCACCTCTGATGCTGCTGGAACAGGCTGGGAAGCCACGTACACAGATAAGCCCCCAAAGGAAGCCCACACTGAAGCTGCTTTGTTTTGCTGCTCAGTAGAAGGGACCCATCAGGTAGGACAGAATGGTAGTCAAAATGTCCCCATCCTCTAAAATGGTTTTCCCATTACTTCAAGCTATCTCCCTGGAGCTTACAAAGATCAACATTTCTGGAATGTGGTGGGTATTGAAAATACAGTCAGAAGGTTAAATACTATTATTCTGCCCTTAATGTTCTTTCTCGTTTCTATCTTTTCTCATGGCCTAAGACATTTATGCTTACACAACTCATGTACTGGGATTGTTTTGCATGCAAGAATGATTAAAGACACACAAGTAACTCAGCTTAACATTTCTTAAATACTCTTAGGTCCTCTTTCAGCAGCCCATTAGTGGTAGCAACAATCTGATTCACTCTTATGTGTACAACAAAATAGTATCACTTACTATGTAGCCTACCTTATAATGAGAACTGTTAACAACAACACAAATAACCAGCAGTTTTGACTGCGTACTGCAGCATTCAACATAGTCCAAAACCAACAGGCTAGAAAATAACTTGCCTTTAAAGCAGTCAAGGAATCAAAAGGTCACATCTGAGTCATTCTGGTCCCTCAGTTAAGACATTTTAATGTGTTCTACATTAAACCAAAGCCTGTACTTTGCACATGGGGATTTTCAAACTCAGGGCAACAATGCCTTGAAGACATTTGACAAATTTAGAAAGAAATCAAGTTGTGTTCCCTTTTCATTCAGAATGGGCTTTGACTCCATTTACGTAAATGTAGAGGAGAATTTGGCCCTACTTATTAAACTCTAAACCCCAATTAACTTCACGTTCAACCCTCTTTTATTTTTCATAACTTAAAACCTTTTAGTATCTTTTTCATACTTTTTCTTTTTCAATGGCAGGCAGAAATATTTCCTAAGGCTATGCAGATGTAATAAACCATCTTTATCATCTTGAGCAATTCTACTTATTCAACACTAAACCAATCTCAAATTAATATTTATGAAAGAAATGGATTTCCGTGAGTGTTTCGCAGCCAATGCTATAAATGTCATTCCCACTCCATATTTCTAACTCTTCAGTCTCAACTACTTTGCGAATGATAATCAGTTCACTGCTCTTACTGGTCAATGACTACTGTGCTGTGTGTACTACAATCAAGGTAACGCAATGGAGATGAAAAGGTTTTTTATATTATCACAAAGCTTTATGCTTTAATTCATGTAACCACTGAATTAATTTATAAAATGCATAGCCAGTAGAAAAGACAGTTGTCATTTGTCTATAAGATGAGAACCAGACTCATTTTGTCAGGACTGGTACTTCAGGGTAACCAAAACAACAGGTATATACAGGTGAATTTTGCCAAACACTTTGGCTGCAACAAAAGAAAAAAAATGTTTTCAAACTGTTGGGTTATTTGGTTCAGGTTCAGCAAAACATTACCAAAAAAAAAAAAAAAATCTCTTAACAGTTTATTCCTTCCAGAATAAAGTATACTGACACTCCCACAACATTAAATTTTCAAGCTCTTGTAATAAACACCTGCCCCCACCCACCCCCAAATTAACGTTAGATTTGCAAACCACTGTTCCCTTTTACCAATGACCCTGGCCTCTCCCCGGCTGTGGAGGATCCACATTGTCCTGTTTGCACTGCTCTCATCCCCCATGTGAGAAATCTTGGAAATCACGATTTAAATTCCTGCTCTGAACCAGATAAAGCATGGTAGCTGCTCAGTGGCCTGCCATTTGAGCACTAGGAGCTGGCTTCACAGTCCCTCCAACAGGAATGAAAACCCTGCACGGTGCCCTCAGTTCAAGCTAACGCAGCCCCTGTGCAAAGAGGAACACAGAACATAGCTCCTGGCCCTGTTCTGAGAACTTCACTTTCCCTTGGAAAGGGAAACAAATGTATTTTTCAAATGTCAACACAATTAGCTTCAGTTACATCAGAATAAACTATTTTGACACATCAGAAAGACTGCATTTGACCCAAAATGAAAAATTCAGTTTCCCTTCATTTCAGTACAAAAACATTTTTTAATATTAATCAGACTAGCTCAACCTCACTTTTTCTTTTTCTTCCCCCAGCGTCCCAGTTTGATCGACAACTGGAAGTATCAGGCATTTGCATAAAGTAGATGCTTTCTGATCCAAAATAAAGAGAAGAGCCTAACAAGAGGAAGACTAGTAGTTTAAAAACTAACAAGGAAAACAAAAGAATGCTAGCACCTTTCATGGTCGATGTTCTACAACTAAAGAGGGGGAAAAAAATCCTCTTTTTCATTTGCATTAAGTTAATACTTTGATGACCAATCTTGTTGGTTCCATTGTTCTCAGTGAAAGATACCATCTCACCTAAACAAACAACAAGGGCAAAGAGCAGGAGAGGAAACAAAAGCATGAACATATTAAGCAACTTACCCAAAGTCACCTGAACCTACTGGAAAAGCCCAAGATAAAGCCTATGTGTTGTGCTTCCCATGCACTAGCCCATGCTGAGCCAAAAAGCCTTCCCCGGGAAGCAGGTCCTGAAGAAATATGCCAGATGCGAAGACTACATCCAAGAAATTTAGAGAAAAAGAAGTCAACTGTCCCCTTCCACTGTCACTGCTACAGTGCAACATCCAGCTTCCAAAGAGGGGGAAGGATGCAGAGAAGAATCACTTTAGCTGCCTGACAAAGCTCTGAAGAATAATTACAACCAAGGGCAGTCTCTGTACCTACAGCATCTCAAACCCATCATAACGCTCAAGTCTTAGAGATTGTTAAATCTTGCTTAAGCTCTTAAACCTAAATAGCAAAAAGGTGATCTCTGTCTAGTTTTCAGAGTGCCTGTAATATAAATCCTGTCCTTCCAAGCTAAACCAGGCAGACATGTCTGGAGACACTACTTTTATCTGGGATAAGGGTGTGTATTGAAAAGCTAAACAAATACGCAAACACAATATTGTCTTCACCATGGCACCTCCTTCTCTTGCATAGAGTTGTGCTTCTTAGGTATTTTCATTTAACAAAACGCAGGGTCCCTTAGATAGCAAACCAGTTTTGATTATTGAAATGACAGCTTTGGAAAATCAGCTCAAAACATTTACGATTTCATTCATTTTGTGTTGCACAATCAAAGAATAATCCTTAGGTGAATAATCTTTATGTGAACAAAATAAAGACTCTAAGAGTAGTAAATCTATAGTTTTTAAGTTACATGAAAGAAATTAATGTGCAATTGCACCGGCCAAGAAAGCACAGATGATAGTGTTTGTCTTTCTTCACTGAAGATCAGCACAACACTTGGGAGTGTTTGCCTTAAAAGCAGTTTTCCCTCTTACTGAACTTTTTAATGCTCATTTCCATTGAGCCGTGATAAGGATGAGAAAAACATTGACACAAAACTAAGTTCACTTACAGATATTGAAAAAGATGATAAAAAAATTTCAGGTTCTCTTTCAGCTCTATTTATCTAGCTTTAATTTTGTGAAATGTGTTTAAGGCAATTTCTCAAAGTTATGTTGATTTTACAAGTAACCAATGCTGCCTACTTACAAATACATCTCTGACTAAAGCAGCATTAACTTGGTATTTAACAGGAAGCAACCAATTTTCTCCTCAGCCAGTAAATTGTTCTACAGCCATTAACTTTTATAAATATACATTGATGGTGCTATTAATCATTAAATACAGCTTCTAACACAATCAAACATTAATCATTAATGACATTAATTGCCAATTTGTCACAGCCTTAGTAGTCTCTTAAGTGAGCAAAGCCTCATTTATTGTAGACTCTAGGCATTGATTCCCTGGATGATGAATACATAGTTTTCCTATTACACTAGTGAGAGCACTATCAAGGTCTTCACTGACAACTGTCTTCTCTGAAGATTATAGACCAAACACATCTTGCATTTTTCCCTCTGAAAATTGTTTAGAGAGCGTGATGTGCATTCATTCATGCTCTTCCTTACAAGTCAATTTGCCTCTGGATTTCCATCTTGCAAGACTTGAAGAACTTAAAGGGACATGAGGTAAAAATTTGTGAATCGGTAAATCCACCTTACTTGTTTTGTAGTGCCTTTCTTCTCCACCTGCATACCAACTCTCCAAGAGCCCTCACTCCTGTAGTTCTATCTCCCCTGTTAGTTCCATCTCTCCAGACTATCATTCTTGCCACGTATTGTTCTGCATACCCCTTCCTTGATAGAGTCTCTTTTTTTCTTTGGACAGCAGCAGCTAAAGTTATTTTCCAGGATGTTTGCCTTTTTACCTTAGTACTCAGATCCCTCTCCAAAGCTCACGTTGACTCCATATAGCAGTTTCCCCCTTCCAGCACCCAGCTGAGGTCCTCCTTATTTCAGATGACAGGACACCTACAGTAAGACACTGAGCTCTCCACACTCACCAAAAGCTGCATGTGCCACTGTGATAGGGCTTCTCAGTACATCATGAAACAAACACTTGGTCAGTTTGCCCCCATTCCCCTGCTTTTCCAACACCCTCTCACCTCTTCTTTTTCTTGCCTCTTCTTCTGAGAAATAAAACCAATGAGAAATAAAAATGAAACATAAGGGTGCTTAAAATCTGCGAGGACAGTTTCCTTCTGCCCACACAGCATGCCTGGGTGGGTGACAGCAGCAGAGCAAAACACACTGTCTATCCTCATTGCTCTCCCACTCTGGAAACAAGATACAACAACTGCCAGGAACTCCAAGCTTCTGCACCACGGTGTGTATCTTTTGTGATTCAGGTGTTTGAGTCTAAAATAAAAGGGAAGCAGTGCAAAAACAAGCCAGCAAAATCATTCCAGCCAGATATAACATTGATCAAAACATGAGCAACTGTGCAGCAATCACTTACCTGTATGCAACATCTTCAAACCCTAACAGCTATGAATGATAACAAATGGAGTAGCTACATGCTTTTGGTTCACTTGATTGGGTGCACAATACATTAAGAAACTTTGAGGTATGTTATTTCTTATTTAAAAAGAAAACACACAAAAACCAGAACAGTCTGCAGCTCTACAGCATAAACAGTAACTTTGGAAGAGAAAAATTATTGCAATTACTTCTATCTTCATTTCAAAAAAAGAGAACAGCTCAAAGGACTAGAGAGCATTTGCAAGAGGACCAACTGTTAACCCACCTAATTAACATGCAGTTATCTGGGAGCCAGTTGGTACAACAGAACATCCTTGCCATTTACCAATAGAGGCCATTTGAAAACAAACAAACAAACAAACAAACAAGCAAAACCTAGCTTAAGCTGCACTGAAAACCAAGGGTCTCCACTTAATTCACTGAGGGCTCCTATTCTAATCAGAAAACCAGTCAGAAGAGCTAGTGACTTGAATACTAACATGGCAGAGTGGATGTAAAGGAAGCATGACATGTGGTGACCTTGGCCTACAGCAGTGCCCCCCTCAAAGGGATGGCAGCCCTGGGGAGCTCGGCCGGGGGGGGCGAGGACTGGCTGGGGTGTACGGCAGGCGTGGGGCAGCAGCTCCTGCCGTCTGGCTCCCGCACCCACCCACCCACCCAGCCCTGCTGCCTCCCGCTCGTGCCCAGGCTGGGGCATTTCCAAAGGGATTTCTTGACATAAGGACAAAGCGCGCTCATCTGCCTGTGTTTTGTTTCAGCGTTGTAACCTCCACCTGTATTGCAAAGGTCTCTTATCAACAAGTTCCCAAGTAATAAAAAAGTAAAACTGGGAAACGGGGGAAATAGCCTTCTTGTTACAGGTTACTTTTTCCCCCTTTATACAATATCAGATGAGGTCTAAAGAAGTATTTGTTCCCCCCACAGTTACCCAATCAGGCTTCAATTTAAAAAGCATCCATATTCAGAATAGAAAAGGACATGCTAAAGTTCAAACAGGTGATTAAGTGCAGTTCTCATGGGGTTTAACACTAGGAAAATATTAAAAGGCTTGTCTTGAATAACAACATCCTTAAGGCCAATATTTAACTGCTTTCTTGAACTGGGGCCATGAAGGAACTGTAACCCTGAGGACTGGGCAGGTAGAATGGGAACTTAAGAAAAAAAACCAACTGTAATTACTATTCAGATCAGTGCCCGCAGGAGTGTATTAGTGTATTTTGTTTCATTTTGGTACTTATATTTGCAATTTATCTGTCTTTTGTGATCACCAAGAGGACATGTATTCATGCAAATGAGTGACTTGACTCAGTGAAAAGTTTTAATTCTGTCTGCTAAGAGAAGGTAGACCATGCAGCGAGCGACAGCAAGCAGCACCATGAAGAAGCTGGGTCTCCCAAATGCTTCACAGCAAGGTACCTCTGATTTCAGAAGCACCACTCTTACCAAAGGTTCCACACCTTAAAAGTTCAGTGGTTCAGTGAGAGGTCTCCCAAGTGCAAAGGCAGAGGAGTGCCTCAGCTTCTCAGACAGCTCCTCAGGCAGGGAAGGTGGTTTGACCTCTGTGCTGGTTTTGGCTGGGATAGAGTTAATTTTCTTCACAGTAGCTAGTATGGGACTGTGTTTTGCATTCATACTGGAAACAGCATTGACAGTTCAGGGATGTTTTAATTACTGCTGAGCAGTGCTCACACAGAGCCAAGGCCTCTTCTGCTTCTCACCCCACCCCACCGGTGAGTAGGCTGGGGGTGCACAAGAAATTGGGAGGGGACCCAGCTGGGACAGCTGACCCCAACTGACCAGAGGGGTATCCCAGACCATACAGCATCATGCTCAGCGCATAAAGCTGGGGGAAGAGGAAGGAAGGGAGGGACGTTGGGAGTGATGGCGTTTCTCTTCCCAAGTAACCATTAACCTGTGATGGAGCCCTGCTTTCCTGGAGATGGCTGAACACCTGCCTGCCCATGGGCAGTGGTGAATTAATTCCTTAGTTTGCTTTGCTTGTGTGCGTGGCTTTTGCTTTACCTATTAAACTATCTGTATCTCAGCTTATGAGTTGTCTCACTTCTACTCTTCTGATTCTCTCCCCCATCCCAACTGGGGAGGAGTGAGTGGCTGTGTGGTGCTTAGTTGCCAGCTGGGGTTAAACCACAACAACCTCCCATGAGCAAGCTTAGAAAGGCCGGGGAAACACAACCCTTGGCAACACAGCAGCAGCCTTCCAGCTCCCATGCAAAAGCAAACTGACTCAGGACAGAGGCAGCAGAAACCCAATGACTTCCCCATTTTCCTCACAATTAAGTCTTCCGGTCCTCTCAAGAACCTCTTTTTCAACCACTTTCAATCAATCTGCATCTTTCTTAAACCATGCTGCACAAAACTTGAATATGGCTCTCTGGTGAGGTTTCACCAATACTATACCTGTAGAGAGCTACACCTGAATCTTACATACACAACTCCTGCTAATACCCAGGAATAAAATTTTCCTTCTTTTAAGCCCCACTAGCACTGCGCAGTTGAGTCATGCATGATCTCTTAAAATCCCTGGATTCTGTTACTCAATATAGCTGTTGGGCCAGGGAGCCTACATTTTGCATTCATACATTTTGTTTTTCTTTCCTTGGGTTTCCTTGTCAAGGTCAGCATGGCTTTTGCAACACTGAATAGAAATGCCACTTACAGAGCACAAAACGCTTAGAGGAAACACAAGACAAAGTCATACTTTAAAGCACCCATATCTCACCCTCTCACAGCACTTCAGAAATAAATTTTTGTGTTAAAGAATCATGCATTTGCAGCAAATACTATGTTTTGCTGACTTAAGAAATCTGTAGGTAGGCAATTAATGTCTTTCTTGCTGTCTGCCATGTGAAATAGTTAGCTTGTGACTGTGTCCCAGTAACAGTTTTCCTCTATACACCAATTTCAGTATCCTCTACTCGAAGCTGTCACAGATGTACCCATGCAGGAAGGAGCAGAGTAATAGAACAACAAACCTAAATTCATGGTGTTAAAAGACTACCCAATAAAAACAATACTTAATTTACTATTTAGCCTGTCAGAAAATCTATTTTACTTCACCTGCTGGAGGACTGCTTAAATTCTTTTTTGAAAAATATTTTAAAAACTCCCAACAGGAGACCCATCTTCCAACCTTAGATGAGGCTGACTGCAGTCAAAGCCATCACTCTAACCAACTACCAGAATGGCAAAGCCAGTTCTCACCAGCAGCAGTGCCTCCCACTGTACACGCTTCCTACGCTGTTATCCCAGACAACACTGACCACAGAAACACACCCCTCCACCAGGAACTGCATTTCTGCTACCACCCATACAGTGCTGCTTTTTTGTCCTGGGATCCACAGCAAAACAGCTTTGGAGTCCAAAACAAGACACTTCTTCAGATGTCCATCAGGTCCAGCCCTGCCACTGACAACAAAATCAAGTTCACGCTTAGTTTTATCTATTTCTTCTCAAACAGTGGATGGACCATAGCAGAGTATAGTATACTGAAAAAACACCACTGCCTTTCCCATTGCTTCGTCTCAGATGGACGTTTTTACTTTAGATTCTCTTTTTTTTTAATTTTGTACTTTTTCTTAACATTTGTGCTCTTTTCAATTTATTTCTTTTTCTGTATTCCTTACTTAAAAAGGAATAGAAAGAAGCAATGTTAGTGAGTTATAAAAACTGGCACCAAATAAACAGATGCTAAGCACACATCCAATGCAGTTGCATAGGTACTGGGGCTGTGAAATCTTGACAAGATACAAATCAAGGATATAAGCAAGGAAACTGATGGAACAAAACACATATGCTTAATTTGTTTTACCCTGCAAACAGCCTTCCTTACCTGCCCAATCTACATGAAAGATTAATACATTAATACATACAAAAATCTTTCGTTACATCACTGCAATACACATTTCTCAATTTACTCACAAGGACACATGCTAATACAGTCATACCATATCCACTGGCCTTCACAGCACGGTTCACTGAGGAGAACTATGATTTATGTTTCCGCATTGGATGGGTATTATATTGTAGTCAGAAGGTGTTCACAATCGGGCAAGCTAGATCACTCTGACCATGGCTCTCCTTACACTAAAGTCCTTTAGATTCTTCTGGCAGCAAAAAGAAAAATTAAAGCAACTGTAAATCTAACTGGACCCCATTTAACTGTTTTAAATCCATACGCAAACATCTGTTTTCAGTCACAGTCACAAGGCTGGACTGAGACACTCTATCCCTCACCAAGTCCTTATGCCCTTTAAACAAAAAACTTCGTAAGGAAAAAAACCCCACCATCAGATGTAATTATTACCATTTTACTTTAGGTCCCAGGAAAACAATGCAAAACCACTCAGGTTGGTTGACTGAACTGAAAAGTTAGTATGAGATTAGCTGGAACAAGACAGCAATACGAGTCCTCCCTGGATGCGGCTCAGAGGAACACCAGGCCATGGAGCCATCCTGCGCCACACTCCGGGACTCCCAGGCCGCCCGAGAGGTGCCCCGGGCACTCCCACACCATGGGCTGGCCAGCCAGCCTTGCTTGGTGCCGTGTGTCTAAAAAGCCCCAGGAGCTCCAGCAAACAAACGTTCAAAGGAGGGAAAGGTGGGAAGCATCCTGATACCACTTCTTAGACGTCATTGCTGCAAGGATTGTAATTCTGGCCCGGGCAGGTAGGGAGGAGGTAGCAGCCATCTCCTTCCACAGCCACAAGTGAGTGTGCAGAACATCACTAACTCGGAGCAGGCAAACAGCAGAGACAGGGCAGACATCTTCCTGATAAAACAAAGACTTAATTGTTGGTGAGAATGATTACTTTTAAGGTTACTTAACATTCTCCACTATGTGAACTTGTTTAAATTAAATGGGTTCTTTCACCAGCTGAATTTCAGATCAGACAGGTCTGCAATTTACAAGAATGACATTAGAGGGGGAAAAAACCCTAGCCCTTCTTCCTTGTCTTCATATGTCAGAAAAATGTGATGACCCTTTCTTTGATCGATTCCTGAAGATATGTAATCTAAGGACTCTGCAAAATAAAAGGCTTTTAAATCAGACATTGCATGGAACCCTTTTTTTTCCATGTCTCAGCTACTCTTTCTAAATTAAAGATATGCCCTCAGTTTGCAGGTGAGGAAGGCAACCTAATTATTGCCTGAGCAACGCTAAGCTATTATACTAATGAGAACTAAGGGAAAGTGTATGAGTTAGTTAATAATCCTATGCTGAAAGCATCGCTTCAACAGCTTGTAGTAAATATAGCCTGGGGTACACATGCAACAATGACAAAAACAAAATACTGAAGAGCTGATCATCGGGTAAAGAGTCCCTCCTGTGTGCTAGATAAATAGGAGTCTCAGAGAAAACATGGTATGTGGCCAATGTGACCATAAAGGAGAGCATTAAAATGTATGCACATGATAAGCCATAGTATGACTACCTGGGCAACCTTAAATCTGCCATTTTCTGCCTTCCGAGAGCTGACTTCATCCCCCCACTGATGGTCTTTTAATGTAAGGAAAGCTGTATGTTTATGCGAGAAAACTACATCTGTCCTCAATTCTTTAGGAGAGTTTTAAAGAAAAACACACGTGGCAAAATGCCCAACGTCCAAGCCTTGCACGAGGCTGAGAACTGCCTCCCTGAGCAAATAGGAGCAATGATCATGCTCGGTCCGCAGCCGCAGCCCAGCACGGGAGGGCCCTGGCTGGCACGGCATCCCCCCAAGCCAGGCCAAGGGGTGGGCCTGCTCAGGGGGTGGATGAAGCAGCAGCGCTTCTTTCCTGGCTGTCATGATGCAAACAGAAATTAAATGGAAACTCTAAGGGGAGAAGCATGCAGCGTGTTCTCCCAACTCACAAAGGAAGAAGAGCCAGAGAGGGCGCGCTGCGTGGAAAGCTGTAAAGATGCAAAACAGTTCTGGCACAAGCTTCCAGCGCTGCAAGACTGCGCTCCCAGCACAGCTCTAGGTAATAGAAAAATGCCTTGATACTACATGGTATGATGTTGGGGCACAGCACCAGACAGCTCCGCTACATTTCTCAAATACTGCTTTTCTTTAATTAGTGTAACAGAAATGATGGAATATAGTCAACAACCCAAACCCGTTCTGCAAGATTTAATGGCATGCAATACAGAACAGAGTAATTTTTTCAGTGGATTAACCCTCACGTCTAAAGAGGGGTCAGACAAAGCTTAGGCAATAAATGAAATTAATTTGAACATCTGATCATCCTCACCAGGCAAAAAGCAAGCCCTAAGCAGCAATATTAACTTTACTTTTAGCTTTCCCAAAACATTGCTTTTAATTCCTCTTTTTAAAAGCTTCAAAGAAAGTTATTTTAAATATGTGTAAAGGCAAAGAAAAAAAATCCACGTTTACCTGTTCCTTCTTGAGAATCAAAATTACTTATTTATAGATTCCCATAGCTTATATTAATTAATGGTTAAGAGACACATCTGAGTCTGATTCTCCTCAGCCATATAAAACCACTATACAATCGTGTTCATGAACTATCCAAGGAAAAGTGATTCACACCTTATAATAGGAATTTAAGGTAAAGTACCTTGGAAGAAGGAATTCATTCAAAATCCAGCCCAAATTAATTACAATAAGATTCTTCTGATTGACTTAAATGGACTTTGGGTCCAGTGTTTACTAGCGGTGCTCTTAGAAACCAGCAGTGAACATTAAATAACAAATGTGTTTTGATTTACAGTACTCTCATTTTCAGTGTACTGTTCAGCTCCATTGCACTGTTCCCCCATGAGTACTTACAACGAATTTTACACTTGAACTCGCCAACAATCAGTACTTTCCCACTTAGAGGATTTCAAACCAAAGTCTTTCAGCAAGTTAAACATTTTAAATCAGGGACACACAGACACACACAAAAAAAAACCCCACACAGCAGAAGTCGTTAGGAAGCATGCAGTATTCAAACAGTCCCTCCAATTTCGAGACGCAAACAAACCAACCACAAAAGGATTCTCAGTTTCCCATTCATCTCCCTCACCACCAGGAACAGTCCAGGTCAGTTCCTGCTGACTGCCTCCACAGTAATTTATAGAGCACTACAGGTTTGAATATTGTCCTTTGTATGTATGGGATGAAGTCACAAGGACTGCAGAGGTGACAGTGCCATGCTATTTCTTTCTTACACGTAGCTTTTAATGAAACAAAACATGTTTACAAACCCTATTTCCCTTACCCAAGATGAAAAGAAAAAAAAAAAAAAAAAAACACAACCCAAGCAAAAAGCTTTCTTTGTCCTTCACGGTTCAATTTAAACTGGAGAAAGAAACAGCACCTGATAAGGTACAGAGTGATTACTTTGTTCCTTAGGAATATATGCATGACAGCTGCAGATTCGTCTTCTTTAGAAAAGATTTTCTCTCAAGAGTTTCTTTAAGAGAGATTTTCAGTAAACGACTATGACCATCCAGGTTCACATAGTGGGCACATCAGTACCATGCTGTGGATCTTCATTTGGCAGTGCTTCTGCATATCCAAATGCAGTGATGCTTCCGCCTTCAGCCCAGACAGACAATTTCCATTCTAAGGTTAATCTTTGTGCTAGATCCAATACAGAGCCTGGGGTACACAGTCAGGTAGGCAGAAGCACAGAAGCAGCCAGGATCTCACAAATGCCTAGCTTCCCAAGCCCAGTGGCTCCAAGGTACTGTCACAAATATCAACCATTTGGTCAATGCATCTTCACTGCCAAATGCCCCAAGGAAGACAAGAGCAGTCTCGGGGAAGGACTGTTCATCACTCACCTTTGCTATATTTGCTGCCCTCAAGGAAGGAAGAAAAACTAGAACGGAAAGGGAACAGAACTGATTTAACATAGAGATAGAAATGCTTTCTACGGATCTTTGACTGGGTTTAACTATGATCTTACTTCACATATCCTGAACAGAGCCACAGAAAGTATTAAGGGAAGTTATTGCACTCAGGTTTGGAACCAGTCCTAAACCACCACGCTTCAATATACCTGCTCCCTCTGCCAGGCTGCAAACAAATGAAATACTAATACTTCAGCCTCTGCAGCTGAGAAGAATCCAAAAAATCAAACCACAGCAGGTGTGCTGCTCTGCCGGGAGGCTCTCACCAGGTCCAGAAAGCTGGCAGAGCTGGCACTGGGCAGAGGAACATCTTTGCACAGACCTCTGGTGGCCTGTCCACAACTCCACATCGCTGTGAAGGTGGAGCAAAGATACCTCCCTCCCTTCAGCAGGATGAAGAGTCTCTTTCCACCCTGGAAAGGGAAAACATCAAAAGGGGAAAAAAAAAAATTCTCTGAAGTCTGACTACATAACATTTTAGATCCCCGGTCTACGCCCAGCCTACTAACCACAACCAAATCCTTAGGGAGACATAGGGACACTCTCTTATGAGAAAGAAAATGGTAAGTCAGGTACAAATAGTTGAATTCTGCTGTTCACAGGGGAAAACAGCCCCTCTTCCCCAGTAAATTCTTCCAGGCCATGCTGCATCCTACCAACGTTATAATATCGAAGGTGGGGGCTGGAGGAGTAAGAAAATAAAAGACAGGATGCTAGTGCAGCACTGGTAGGAGACAATGCTGTATCAGCTTTAAACTCTTGCCTCTATTTGGAAAGCTCTTACTCCTATTATCACAGGTTTTCTTCCAATATTACCATCAAAGAATCATTAGGCAGGTGGAAATCTTCCATTTTCAGTTTGCTTCCATTCTACATTTGACAACAGTTTGTTCATAGCCAGAACTACTCCCCTGAGGAGCACTAATCAACTTCCTTTGCTGTATATAGATTTTTCACACAGCTTGCAGGCAGAAGAAATATTTTCAAATGAGATAAAATGATTGCAAGAAAACCCACAAAACTCAGAGACAGTAACTTGGATGTTTCACCTCTTTTTTTTTTTTTTTTTTTTTTTGCCTAGTATGAGGAAAGAAACCCCCAACAATACATTGCTATACACCAATTTGCTTCTATCCAGGCACTTTTAAAGGATAAGAAAGTAGTAAGACAGGCCAAGAATAATAAAAGTAAAAAGATATCGTAAAGGCTTTTTTTGTTCCATCAAGGACACTCAGAAAGGACTTGACCAAATAGTTTTCTTGCCTGTTTATACAATGCAAGTAACTCAGCAGAATGAATGTTACCAACAAACAGGCTTTATGCCACCTTAGCGCTTAACCCACTGTAACAAATTTTTATTTAAATTCTACTGTGATTGTGAAGCATTGCAGAACAAATAAAAGTACGTAATAGACCATCTGATATCTGCACCAAAGCAGTTAGCTACCTACCCCCTTACACACAAGACAATAAAGTTCTCTTCATTTAGATTTTTGGGATAGTTTTGCTCACTTCACCATCTACCTCTTCTCTCTTCCTTTAGCAGATGGACTCAAGGTACATGCAGGAGTTAATGGTTCCCTGACACTGAAAATTTATTCCCTATACATCACAAAATAGACTACTGCAGCCACCACATGAATCTCCTCATCAGTTAGCTAGTCACTACCCAAGAAACAGTCTGAACAGGGAGGTGGTAGAGTGGAGGGGGGGGGAGTGGAGGTGGGAGTACAACTACGTTTTAAAGAGCAAAAGAGTGCAATTTTTTTTTTTTCCCCCCTCTTATGAGGAAAGAAAAGGCCAGGGGAGAAGAGACATACCCAGGCAAGGCAACACTGACACATCTGGCTGCACAGCCTCAGTTTCAGGCAGACGGCCTGATAATGACACAACTGACCATGCAAAATCCTACTATGTCTCAGCAGAGGAGATGGTGGCATGTATTTCCCCAGAGCTCCTGCAGTGAGGACAGTAAACAAGATTACGCTTTTGATGTGTAAGCGCTCATAGTCAAACTAAGCTCACCCTATTGCTCAAACCCCAACCTTGGTGACTGCCCAGGACCCAGGGACCAAGTCCCAAACCATGAAAGCTCAACACCTGATCATCCTTTTCCTACTGACCTTAAGCACAGAGTAAAACTCTCGGTATTTTGGCTTGCTGGTGTTGCTTCTTTTCAAGACACTAGTGCACAACAGCCATATCCTGCAAAGAACTGAAGTCCCCAAGGTATCCTTAACTTTGTATGCATGGCTTGTCTAACATCTCCTCAAGCAATACTGCACTCCAGAACAGTTTTGTCTTCTACGTTACCAGCCTAATAACAGTCTAATTAGTTGCATTAAGCCAAAGAGAGCAAGCAAATCTATTAATAAACACCATTGTAAAGCAGAACTTTGCATAACTCAGGCTTCTTAATAAAACTTCTACATAACTGAAGAAGAAATAGCTACATTACACTCAAATGACTGTGTTTGTGTGTACACTCAAATGAGCTGTTCAGCAGCACTCTGGCAAAGCTACCTGAGATTTTTTTTACTAGTGAAAAGTGCAATTTGATTTTTTAAAAAAACAGTGATTATTACAAAGTATCTATGCTGAAAATAAAAATAGCTTCTTGCAAACAAAAATGCACACAAGATCAAAACACTACCACAAACATCATTTGAAGATTTTGCTTTATGTATTACACTACGCTCATCTCTCCTATTTCTGCCCATCTTTAAAACCTTTTTGACATGCAGACACAAGCTGTCTGTACATCAGCAAAGCAGCATGGCCCAATTGGAATAGGTTTGCAGAGCAAAACAGTTGGCATTGAGGCCTCAGCCCCGCACCCCACATACATCAAGGGTTTTGCTGGGACTAGCTCTAACCTGGCCCCAGGCTGGACACTCAACAGGGAGCAGAGCATCCTTGCACCCCCCTGCCCTCCCCGGAGCCCGGCCATGCTCCCCCAAACCACTCTGGAGCGAGGTCCAAGTCTCAGTAACAGGGAACAATCAGGGGCCTCGATTCAAGAGCACGCTCACTCCTGCTCTGCGCTGAAATGCTAAAGATACACACACCCAGAGGAAGCTGTTGCTTCCTGAAAGTGCAGCAAACTAAGCACAACATTTATCTATGTGAAGAAATATTGACCAGTTGTGGGTTTTTTTTTGCCAAACCATTACGGCTTTGAGAAGGGGAAAATGTGAATGCATTCTCCCTTATTTTTTAATCCGATTGCTTAAATTTGTAAAAAGGTGTTAGTGCTAAGAAGATGTATTGTCTCTATGTTAGTTACCTTTTGCTATAGATACTGAAAATTCTGTAAGAACTTTACCTCTATTTCACCTAAACAATATATGCTTGTGAACATACACTATCCTTGGGTTATGCTGATGAGGTACTGCATAAAACTCTTATTTTTGCTCCCAAACTATTAAAAAAAGAGCTCTACCCTTAAGGGGAAGTCAGCTCCATTTACAGGGTGACATTCTCTGTTGTGAACAAGGGACGGAGCTGTGCCTACGGATCATCCTGATTCTCAGTACACTGCCACCAGAGCCAACCAGCTTATCTCGGTGATGCCACCTTTGAGGGCCTACATTCATTTGACCCAATAAACCAAAGCTTGTTGGTGACAGAGCTCTCATTCCCAGAAAAGGTATGGAAGACCAAGACGACTTTACAAGGTCGACAGCATGTTTTATTTGCATTTTCCACACTGAGTTTTCTCCAGTTTGCTGCCTATAGAATAGGAATCAAGTAGCAAAGCCATGTGCATGTGAGCAAAACTACTACCCTGCTCACCCCTTAAAGCTTTGGTAGAAAACAGATTTTTTCAGAGACAATAGCATTGAATGGAGCCACAAATACTCTCCTAATGCTGAGATGATGGAGGGGCCTTTTGCAGTTGGGTTTAGATGCTTTTCATTACATATTCTTTTAATCATGTAAAAGCTTTATAATGTTAATGCAAATACATTACTCATGAAAGTGACAATCCAAGGGTATCAAGCCTGACCTACACAGGTTGTGAGCAAACTGAAAGAGAAAACAAATGGATGTTGACTTTCTTGAGATGATCATCAAGATTTTTTCAGCAGATTAGACTGCTGTTAGGTAAATGCTGACTAAATATAGAGTGTTGAGGAAATGTTTCTAACTCTCTTTGAACTGTATGGTTAGAAGTCATGCACGTTGAAGACCAAGCCAAAGAAACCACCTCTTGCTAATTTTATTCATTAGCAAGAGCTTGCCTTTTTTCAGTTGCTTATACACTTGCCAGCTTTCAACTCTTTGAGCTGAAATTTTCCATATGAGGTGCCTGCCTTTAAAGAAGAAAAAAATTTTAAAGTATCAAAATAATTCAGCAGTTCCAAGAGCAAAGCTAGGAAAAAAATAAGTTGCCTTGCCAACATTTGAAGAGAGGTCAGAAGAATGTTTAAAAGACATAATTGCACACAAGGACCTACACTTTGAGGGCCTGACTTTGCGACCTTACCCAAAGTGCATTTGAAAGAGCTTTTTGTGTGTAACGTACTATTAGATGGGGAGTCATGTATCAGTTAAGCTCACCTCAACTTGTAGTTTAAATGTGAAAAGTATACACTGCTGTTCTTGCAAGCTGTCTTTTCCCACAGAAGTGGACGGGAGGGATAATCACTTGTAGAAAGCTTTAAGAATCAGGCCCTGGACCATTTTTCTTTCCTTTCTGGAATCTGTTTCTATTGAAAAAAATTTATCACACATGTAGACAAGAGCTAAAGAACTTCCTAGTTATTCATGTTACACAGCTGATACCTACCCACAACCATAAAACACAAAGCAGAAAGTCTATGTCTGATGTCAGCCATTCCCTGCAGTCTTCTAAGATCATCAACATGAAATTATATTCTCCGAAGGCATGAACAGCAACACAAGGGACAAAGAAGTGAAGAATCAGCTCTCCCAATCTTTGTGCTGTGGCAAACCCAGCAAACCTAGCAGAAGCTGAGTATGTCAAGAAACAGAATGAGTAACCAGTAAGTGGGTGGTTCAATATGTTCATTTTCCTCCACTATTTCCATTTCAAGTGTCAGCTTCCCAAAATGTATTTAATTTGTACTATAAATTTTGATTCCAAAACTCTTCCCATGCTGTTCAATGAAAGTCTGCACACACACATGTAAAGGAAATATTGCTCCAAAACCTAATGACAGCAAGGGCCCTTGTATGAAATCTGTTGCAGCAACATTTGCTTCCAGATCTGAAATAAAATGGTAAAAGTTTTTTTGGCTGGACGGATCTAATGACAAATGAGGAGCAATCCCCCCACCATTTTCCCTTCACTGCACAGTCCGCACCAAGCTTTCAACCAGCAACAGCAGCAGACTGCTGACAGTATTATCGAAGAAGTTTCTGTGGGCTCTTAATCACGATCATAGCCTCTGTTGTAATAATAGCCTTCTGACGCCTCATTAAAGCCCAGCATTACGTTGGAATAACCACATTCCACCACACCTGTTATTTAATCTTTGGTAGCTCCTGTAAATGCAATAGAAATAATGAAAATGCTTTTCTGGAGATAGCCTTCATTGTAACATGCAGAACTCAAAGGGGTCCTTGTAAAAGCCAGATGAAAATCACCTCCCATAGCCCCAACAGAAATGACAGCATCTGTAAAAGCTCCCTCCTCTCAGTGCCTTGCCTTGGCAGGGTCTCACCAGCCCCACTGCTGACTACATTGGCAATTGAGTTTAATCAGAGAAAAAGGGGTCAAGTGTGGGAAAGCATCTGCACCTGGGTGAGCATGAAAAAAGCAAAGAGGAGGGCAGAACATGGCATACTGTACCCAGTAAAACAACACAGCAGGAGACTTTGCCAAACAGTGCCCCTGCACACATGGTGGCTACCTCAGCACATTCCCCACAAGGCCAGACAGCACCGCAGCCAGTTCCCTCTGCAGTCAAGGGTGCCTGCTGCAATCTGGTCCTGCAGCTGCAAACCATAAATATCTGCCTACAGGAACAGACGCACACCCACTGCAGTAGGATCTCTGTAAAAATCCGATATGTTAGGCATTTACTTCAGCCAAAGCTTCAAGAGGTTCAGGCTGGCATGGCAGTCTCTGAACTCTTCCTTTCATCTATTAGTAGATAAAGATATGATTTCCTAATACTTCAGGATGAAGCACTGAGCGGATTGTCCATGGCTGTGCACCACCTGTACTGACTGACCCAGAGGGAAAGCAAAACACCCTCAGAGGCTGTAACTTTGAACTGTTTGCTATGCCCATGATAGCAAGAAGCATCTCTAAAATCAGACAAGGGAAATAAAGCCTTTCCAATAGGAAATTAGTAACACTAAACAAAGGGGCCATGACTCCTGTAATTAATGCCATAAAAAAGCAGGTTCTCATAAGAATCCTAACTAAAGGTAAAGCAACATTTAGTGAAACGTAGGAAAACTTACTGATCAAAGCTCAGAACATACCCCTATGATGATAGTAAAGGGGGGGGGGGGGGGGGGAGAGGGGAGAATCGCTAATGTTGTATTACATACCCATCAAAACCTATTACTCACTCTAGCTGAGTGGGAGAGCGGAATTCTGCAAGCTTGTCACAGACAGGATTTACTGTGTCAGCTCTAATTTTAATTGTCACTTTGCTCTGGAAACGCGATTGAAACGGCAAATAAATGTTAAATGATGGATTGCAGACTTAAAGCTGATACAATTGCAAAAACTGTTAAACTCCTTGTATTTATGTTGTTAAAAACATATAGTTGCTCTTTGTGCCCATCCAAATACTGCTGCAGAAGGGAATTATTTGAAAATGTGCATTGGAGCAGGCAGGCAAAGCCTGGAATTACCCATACTATGGTCACTCCTTCAGGTCTTATTCCTGATCAAGTATGTACTGTGGCAGAAACTGTGCACACAGAACACCCCTCCTGCCTTAGGAGAGCTGCTGGCTCACCTCCTGAGCTGGAAAGTCCAGGAAAAAGAGCAGGGGGGTGGGGACAGACAATGGAGGTAGGGAGGACACACAGAAACTGCATGAGCAAAGCCCAAGATTTTTCTCAAATTCAGACATAGGTCTTTTTGAGCAGTCTTCAGCTCCATTGACTTTTCTCTTTTGGAGCATTACAGACCAAGCTGGAGGGTAACAGAAGGTAAAGCCACTGTTCTTCTCACTGGGCTGTGACACACCATGTTCTCCTCCCTGCCCATCAAGGGATAAGGATGATTTGCTTCCCCTCTGATAAGGCTGGAGCACAGACTGAGTAACAGAACTATTAGGATTAACTGGGTATTCCAGAATTAAGAGTTTTATGGGCATCCCTCCTTAGCTTTGCAACATACATAAAACCTTGAGCTCTCCTGAGAGCTACTGGCAGTTTCTAGCAGGTCTTCCCTGCTAGCCCTACCATAAGTTTTCTACTAAACCACGAGTCTTGCATACAAACCAGTTTATTTTTACAATGCCCACAAACAGAGAGAAATCTACAAATCCTGTTTGCCAGGAGATGCTGCTAAACTCTAGTCAACAATTATCCCATTACTATATTTTAATCACTAATGTTGATGAAAATTATTTTCTCCAAGTATTTGCAACATCCTTATCAGCAGTGCATCTGCTATGGTGGTTTACTGTTCAGGTTTTGACATCTGCGCTAGTCAGTGACCTCAGCAATGTTGCAGGTCATGTATCAGCTGAAGCATGTACCCAGGTACAACTTCTGTATGTGATGAACCCCCTGATTTGAGACTGAAAAAAAATTCTGCTTTGTGAAAATATTGCCATCTGCCTAGTACTCCATTTTCTGATGAGCTGCAAAACAGCTCCTCTTGTAGTACTTCACCCTTTTTATCCTGTTTGTATGAAAATTAGACAAAGACATATAATGGCAATTGGTATGGAAATTAGCCAAATAGTTCAGTCCTGAGATAGACACTGCTTTAACTCAAATTCTAACCTGCTTATTCCTAAAAGCTATGCCACTTCTTCACAAAATCAAGTTATTGCTCACAGAGCCACAAAAATTACAGTCCTTCACCACAACTGACCCTGAATTTTTCAAATGCAATACTAAGTTGTGAGCTTAAAAGCTGTCTGCAGGCTCCAGAATGTGGAGTGAAACAGATGCAGAAACTTTTTTTTTTTTTTTAAAGAGCAAAGTAACTTTTCATAAGCCTGAATTTCCTTACCAATCCTATTCCACACTCACACAAGACCACTAACACTCAGTGGAAAACAACTAAGACCGAAGCAATCTTACCATTTATTTTGATTTGTAAGGAAAAAGTTACTTCTGTCTCTTGCCTGTTGCAAGGCCTCATTATAAGTTTAAGGATAGCACACCCTCCTACAGAGGTCTCACCTCAAATGACACTGAATGTCTTTTGCTTGTCTTTTCATTCAGTGGAAGAGCATGAGGCCCAAGTACACCTTGGAAGCTGAGCTGAAGGTACTTATGCAGTCGGTGTATCCAGAATGCCAATAATTTCTGTAGTGCTGATCAAGTCTTAACTCTTCACACTCATTCATTTAGTCTCATACTGAGCCATTTAACTTTGGACGTGTGAATAATCATAAACAGATGATCTGCTACACATGGACTCACAACGCAGAGACTCCAAGCAAAGTCCTGACCCAAGTGATGTCAAAGACGCTTTTAGATCACACGTTTCACATTACTATTTTCTGTTAAATCACTTGTTTGTGTTGCTATCAGAAAAGGGCTAAACAAATGCAGCTGCTTGTTTTTAGATCTACATACATTGGTTTTTAAATTAATGTTTGCATAAGGCAGAACAATATCACACCCCTCCTTTACTTATTTCACATCTCAAATAGTCATCACACACACAGAACAGCTTTGCTGCTGGATGTGTGCTACATGTAGCTAAATTCACACAAAGTGTTGTGGTTTTTACCCTGAGAGTATTAACTCACTCAAATCAAATCAGTTGTGACTGGAGCATATAATGTACTTTTTACCTCTAGAAAAACAGACTCCGTGCCAAATATGTGCAAGATTAAGATTATAAAGTTGCATGAAAGCATCTACATTTTTATCCCTTACATGGCATTTTCTGTATATACTTGTCCACATAGTCACTTTTTCAACCAATCAAGAAAATTGACAACTCAGAAAATGAGTTTCACAAAGATAGGTCTAAACAGAATTATAGAATCATTTAGGTTGGAAAAGACCTTTAGGGTCATTGAGTCCAACCGTAATAATATATTGGGATTACAATATCAATGTTTATACTAGTTTTAAAAAATTATCATTCCCACTATGACAGATAGAAAAGAAATTATCCCATCTGTGCTACTTCTCCTTTCTGAAAGGAACTGCACACAAGGGGGAGGTCCTTTTACTTGTTTATATATACAAAGGCTTTAGATCACAAGGAACACTCCTATGGGTCAGCAACAAACCAGCTTTACTGAATCCATAGAGTGTTGTTGATGGCATACATCAGAGCTAACTTTACTAGCTTCTAGCAATAGTAAGTGACGCAAGATTTTACAAACGTGACAGATCTAAAACAGGATCTTTGCCCACGTTAACAGAACATGCAGCATGCAAGGATAAGCTCTGCATTCAAACAACGTTGAGTGTGCAGACTGCATCAAAGACATACCTTCTTTTTCCAACATTCACCAGAGCACAGAGAAGACTCTCCTTTTAACATGAACCATCATGACACTAGAGCCACAGGCTTATCAAATGTTTCTTATCCAACATTAGAATTGATCAGTAAAACTGCCCAAAGACAGTTGAAATGCAAGCAACCTAAAGATGACATTAAGTGTCCATGGGAGCAAACTGTCTCAATGCCCTGTCTCACTCTTAAAAACTGCCTCCATGAATATCTATGAAGCCTCATCCACAAGTTTGCAGTGCATAAAGGCAGGCAGTATCCAGCTCAGTCCACTGTCGTAGTGATTTACATCACAAATTCAGTGGGAGGTTGCCTGGTTGACACTGAGGGCAAAGAACAGACCCATGCATACAAAAGTGGTGCTTTAAAAGTCCATTGCCATGATTAGAATGAATAATCCAAGAGATAAGCCTCTCATTTCTCAAAGTACTCTAGTCCATATTGTATCACTCCATAGCAGAACATACTAAGCTGCTGTTTACATTACATGAATTGCTTGGGTAGGAATAAAAATATTTATGAGCTATTTTTGTATTTACAGACTAACACCTCTGTGTCTCAATGACAATGTTTTCTTCTTTGCATATTCCTGATGCACAGTTGTGACAAATTCTGGATCTATGTGGTACCAATATTTTTCAGCAGAGAAATACCATTTGGGAGAATTGTATCACCTTCTTTTTATAACATAGTTGCCTCCCCAGAAAGGTTTATCGAGTCCAAATTTATCCTTTAAATTGACTTTTATAGAAACTTATGTAATAGCAACACAATTTAATACCCCAGGCTTAGCCTTCTTTCCAAGGCTAGACACTGCTGCTACAGTAGGGCCTACAATCATCTGTCAATGCAGTGAGGTCTTGCTACCTTATACTATTTTCCTTCACACATTTTTAAAACCGTTAGCATTATTATTATTGAGAGTGTGATGAGGAGACTAAAAGTCAATCAGAAGCATATTACAAGTGGATCCAGAAGTCTGTTCCGCAGCTAGTTATCCTGAGATTGTTTCAACACAGTAGCAGTTACTGTTCACTGATGCCACAAAAACTCATCCTTTAAACCGAATCTCTAATGCATTTTGATCAAAGTACATAAACACTTTTTTAAAGCACTTTCATAAGGCCCAACTAATCATTTAAACATCTTTCTTGGATTAACAGCCCAAAACCAAGGTTTTGCTAAATAAGGGTATTTTAATACAAACAACATCCACGGGAAGTCTGAAGGATTTCATTTGTAACTAAGCCCGCAGTTATCTCTACTCCCTACTTTCACAACAAAACTGACAAAATGAAGACAGGAAGAGGAAATAACAATTCATCCATCAGCTTTGAGACCTCTCTAGACCTTGGAAGAATCACTGAGACAATATTTAGACGAAGGTCCCACCCAGCACAAGAAAAGCTGGCCTCTTCAACCCCGCTAAAAACAGAGCTAAAGAAAAGGTAGCAATCAGTTTCCATTGATATTTACAAGATAAAATAAGAAATAAAAATTTTATTTGTGTTTTCAGTTAATTCAATTTTTAAAATATCTTAATGTGAAATAATAAGCTAAAATACACCTTACTCAAATTGTAACTGTGTAAGAGAACTATTAATTGCATCTAAACTTAATTTGACCCAATGGTTTCTACTGGACAGGAAAGCAATTACCAGTAAACTAACCCAAGGGAGGGTGTTTGTTCTAAACCATCACATTCTCTTAAATTAATGATCATGCTAGTCAGGAAAGCAGTGCATTGCTTTACGATACTGCTTTACAATTGAAGTACATTTGACATCCGAAATTTTGTAGCTCCCGGGAAAAAAGGAAAGGATGTTAGCTTCCTTTATTTGGAATTCGAAGGCTGTTGTACAATGTTCTGCAGTAATATGTTGCTTAACAAAGATGCAAGAAAAAATATTTACAGATTCAACTATTACAAGGCTTGGATCCTCAGAAAATAGCTGTCATAAAACAAAGCATCTGGCGGGACAGTGAGCAAAAGGACATTTCAGTACATAAACTCTGTAGCGAGGCCAAACATAGCAACTCTGTAGCGAGAAGAAAGTCAAGGCAATTGGAATGGTCATTATAAACCACTGCAAAATAAACCAGCATGAGAAAGATAAGAAATGACACTTTGGAATAAACATCCTGTAAAAATCAGAGGTGGAAGTCACTTAAGTCATTGTGCAGAACAAAAAGCTTTGAGGAACAAACACAACTGAGTGTCCTATATGCCTCGCCCCATATCCCCACAGCTTCACAGCAACATCCTCAGCCTTGGTGTCCTTCTTTGCTTATAACTTCAAGTCCCTACCCCTGAGGACCCGAAGCTGCTCCTCAAACACCCTCAACTCCCTGCCACGTCCCCTCACGCTCAGCAGGGCTGACCGTCCCGCCACAGAAGGGGGAACCCCAACACACAGCTCCCCAGACAGCCTCCCCACCCAACTGCAGGGCGGCAGGGACTCTGCCAGAAGTCACAAACTCTGCAGCACCCACCTCTGTCAGCACCAGCAGCGAGTTCAAAAGGACGGTCACAAACAGCGTTAGCAACTGGACCCTGGGAAGAAAATCCTGCTTAGAATATTATGCAATATGCATCTTGCACAGCTTTTCGTTACACGATCCAAGTATGGTAATTAGAAATGAGAAAACACAGTTCCCAAAATGAAAGACTCCAGAAAATATGTGCCCTTAATTACCTGAATTGTTCTAATGGCCACTTAAAAAAAAAAAAAAATTTAAAAAAAAATCAATTGGTAACTAGAAATTGCAGCTAGGACTTGAGAATTTCTTGGCCTTAAATAACATGCTGGTGGCAAAAATCAGTAACAGGAAGTTAGTTATTCATAACTCATCTTCATAAGAAGTGCCACAGTTACGGCTCTGTCACTCAAGTTAAAGTAGCAGTTAAAACTTTTTTATATGCTCTAAGCTCATACCCACACCATTTGCTTCTTCAAAGGAAAAAAGAACTGAGAAATCTACTTTTATTTGTTCTAGTTATATGTCATTACTAGACTAGACTTGGGGGAGGTGTTTTGGGCAGGGGGTTGTTTTAGCTGATATTTTTTCACATTTTAAAAGAAGAAATGAGACCTTTTACCTGAAAAAACACTCAGGAAAATGAGTGTCAGGAAGAAACTAAACCAGGCTCAATTGCAGAATTTTCAATTCTCACTACTACTCACACTAAACTATAACTTCCAGATCTGGTTTTTGATTTATGTAGAAAAAAAGAACATGTGTTGCAAATGCATGTAGACTTAAACATCTCTGCATGCTGGCCTAGTGCATACATACAGAGGATTACTTGCTATTGAAGGCCACCTATACCTGAAATAAACCTGCAAAGCAAGGTGATGAATACAGAGAATTAGGTTGTTACAGTAAAAATGTTTCAGCGCTTGGTTCTATAGGCCCTGGTCGACGTTTCTTCAAGCTCTGCTCCAAACAGGTCTGGAAATGAGAAAATATTTAAGAGCAATATATTGCGTGTGACACTTCACTACCCCTTTTGTACGTCTCAGTGGCTTCAGGCAGAGTAGCCAGACTGCGTACTTCTCCCATATATGCTGTGGAAAGCAGTGATACAAGGGAAAACAGTACTAAATCCTTTCTGTCTCTAGGAGGCCCAGGCACAATCTGGCTCACAGCAATGTTCAGCTGCAGTCCTGCAACTAGTTACATGTATGCTTAACTTGCCATTATTAAGGGTCTTGCTGATACATGGCAGGAAAACAATGGGCTCGTGGGATCACAGCGTTAATAGGTTTAAAGAAAACTTACAACCGAGAAAGAAGACGATTTATAGTTATTTCTTTCATCAAGCAGTTCATGCTATGAAAGCATCACTTCAACACACAAACCCCATTGAAACCTGGACTACTCTAATTCAGAGTACTTCCAGTGCTTTTCATATACCTTGTAATTACACCCTTTAATGAGATTATTTTTCAGTGAGAACTTATTTAAATGTGACAACCCACTAAAAGGGTTTTCAGTAGACTGGACACTCTCATAGATAAAAGAATCTTTGAAGAATAAAACAGGTTACCAATTCAGAATCTCCATAGTCTGGCAATATATAAATTTATATCCAATATGCACCATCCAGAATAACAGCTGTTTGGTGCCCAACACCAAGCATATTTCTCTTGGTGGTCTCTCTTGTGGAAGAAGGAGGTTTCACCACCCTGAAAGTCCCAAGAGTTTTGAGAAAGTAATCCACCTTTTCTGTAGAAACACATATGTCAAAGTACTTTGCAAAAGCAGCAGGAATAGCTACTTCATAGACAGCAGATTTCTGTTCCCACAGTCGTAACCTTATAAAACAAGATATATTGGAAAAATAAAACAGAACTACACTGATTTTAAGTAGAATAATAACTTGCTGACTTTTGGTAACAGTAACCTCTAAGGAATGGTGGTTTTGCTTGGTTGTATAAGTGATCATTCTGAAATCCATTTCAATTTGTATCCAAAGGAAACCTCTTAGGAAAGTTCATTTCCCCTCCTAAAAACTGCAGGCTGAGACTTTTTTATCACTTGTCAAACACATTATTCAAATAGCTCATTACATTGTTCAATCACTGAAGCTCTTGCCATTGTTTTCTATAAAATTGATTAGCATAATACTACCTGTATCCTTCAGTTATTTTCCTCATCCATTTAAGTATGGATAATTTAAGTCTGAAAATATTTTCGGCCTAGTATTTTTCTTTGTAGTCAGAAATTACAATTTATAGGACCCACAAAATAACACAATGTGGAAGCTTCTTTCCAAAATAATGGAGCATTAACAGTGCTGGCAAATTCCAAAAGGGAATATAGGAAGACAACAAAATTCATCTTTGATATAACTCTATAGGGCAGAGCAAGAACAAATTAAAAGATGGGCAGTTCTGATTCCCTACACTGCAGCAGTAAGTCTCGATTTCAGGAACTGGCAATCAAGACTATGTCTGTGAAATGTCTTTTCCCCTCCGTTCCATCTTTTCCTTGGGTGGTATTCAGTACACCCACAGAAGGCCTCTTCCTCACAGAGAAAGGGATTTTACATTGGCATCATAATCCTTAAGGAAAAAAAAAAAGGAAAAAAAAAAAAAGAAAAAAAAAAAAGAAGGGGAGGTGGGGGCTTCCATTAAGAGCAACAAACTGAGTAGTTAAGACTTGAGAAATAGAATTAAAGCCGTGGGACCGGAAGAGCATTGCTCTCTCTGAGCAAAGTATTCCCAAAAAGCCAAGAAATTAAGTTTCTAGCAAGGCCTCTGTCAAGAGTTATTTATGACCTGCCTGGATTGTCACACTGCCACACTGTATATAGAAGCTCCAGGAGGGGAGGGGAAGTCTGAAGGGAAAGTATCCAACCTGGTGAGAACATACAGATTCCAGCAGAGCCGACCAACTCCTAAGGTGAAATTGCTTCAGCCTTGCCCCCCGCCCCTCTCCCCTCCCCCCCCCCCCAAAAAAAAAGATATTTCCAGTCAGTGACTTCAGTAAAACAGTGGAGAACGATGAAGCTGAGAAAGTGTCATTATTCCACTAAAAAAGGAAAATTCTGGGGCTAAAGGGATTCCATCAGTCTGGAAAAATAAGAAACCTGAATAGCTTCAGGACACAGTCCAGCAAAACGTGAATACTGAATACTAACTAGGATCAGCATCCAAGACTCTTCAGCCTGTCATGTTAGTTGAGAGAGTAACGTATATATAATCTCCATCCTTATATGCAAAAAGGAAGAATCATTTGCAGAAAGGTAACAAGACATAAATATACTAAGATTTAAAACCAACTGTTGCTATAGGAGTAACTAACAACTTGTCGCACAAGCGGTATTTGTCATATTTATGACAAAGGCATTAACATCAATTTCAGTAAAAGTTACTCCGAAGGGAGCGATGCTTTTCCCCCCAGTCATGCAGATTGGACAGCCGTGGCCAGCAGGCTCGGGCTGCAGCCAAGCAGCCCAGCACAAGAGACATTGCGTCCTCTTTAGCCTCACTGACAACAAACACAGGAGAAAAAAATCTGACATCCTCAAAGCTGGAGGGAGAATAAAAAAGTAATTTCATTTCTGTTCTAATACAGTGGTTTAAAAGTCTCATCCTTCTGGAGAGCGATGCTCCTTCATTGCAAAGACTCCTTTCTCATTCAATAAAAGAATCTGCTGTCTTTTCAGTGCCTCCTCATTCCTTTCTCCAACCTTCTATTTTTAATCAGTGTTATAATCATACTGCTTTTTGGGAAGAAGCTTATACAAAAAAAAAAAAATAAACCAGCCCTGAACTTTTATTGTGCTGCATAGTGTCCTTGTAAATGTTAAAATTGGAGTACCTGCCTGTCTTTCTCTTACCATCAATCTTGCACACAAAGCATTTTATCTTTTGTCCAACACCTTGTATTCCTTCCCAAAAAGACAAAACATGGGGGTTTCATCTCTGAAATTGTTACACACCTGAACTAAAGACTCACCACTACATTATTATGGCAACAAAAATAATATAGCTGTAAACAGTACTATGCATGTAAGAGAAATAAACACAGTAACACCTACATGATCCAAAGTTGGTTTTCATGCAGAAACTATCATTCTATATTCTGAAGTCTTGGGACACTAGTAGACACTACTACAGAAAGAGTAATCACAGCTCCATATTTTTGTCAAATATAACACAAGTTTTAAAAAGCATGATTCAAAACAAAACAAAACAAAACACACTAATACTCAAAAAGTCTGTTGACAACATGATGTCGCTCTTACTAGCCCAGTGTTAGCACCACAGTAAATTGCTCCCACAAGTTTTGGCAAACCTTGATATTGTAACGGTGGTGCAAGGTGATCTCAGGCAGAACCTCAAATGCACTGAAAGAACTGGTTCGATACTTAGCTTTGAATTACTCAGCGACAGCACAGAAATAAGACCGGCTAAATGCATGAAGTCAAAACATATGCTACTGAGAGTTGAACCTGCACTAGCAGGGAATCGCAATGACAGTAAACTAAAAGCACTATTTTTTCTGACAGTCATAAAATAGGATTTAATCTGGACTTCTATGTGTTGTCAGATCTTTAGTCAACTTGTCTTCCATTTCCCAAGAATTTCCCAGTGTAAACAAGGCCACAGATCAAAATCAAGGGGCAGATTCTGAGACAACAGTAGCAAGGTTATGGTGGATAGTGAGTAAGGGGGAGGGGAGGGGGGGCGGGGAAGGAAGAGAATCAAAAACCTGTATGTCTGTGTGTCAGTCTGACAAATCATAGTCAGTGTCTCAAACATTCATTAAAGAACTTTGGTGGTGAAAACAGCCTCTGTAAAAACACTGGAGTTTTGTGAACAGGACAATGTGGCCAGAGGAGGGGGCCCCACAGAGGGTGGGACCGTGCTTCTCCAAAGCCACAATTCCTTAAGTGGCCAGGAGAAAGAGCACAGTGTATGCGCCTGGAGGAGGGGGCCCCATGGAAAATGGGGCTGTGCTTCCATCTTAAGTTGTCATGCCAGCAGGGAAAGAGAGCCAACTCCCCAATAAACCCCCCCCCAAACTCACAGACTTATTCCAGAGAACCCCAGGAACATGAACTGCGCATGTCGAGACCATCGACTAACACGTTATAGAAGAAGGGAGAACGAGTCCTCAGCGCGCGCCTTCCAGAACTGGATCTCTACGCTGACTGGACCAACGCTGGACCCAGGACTGGTGAAACCCTTTTCTTCTCTCTTTCTTTCTTTCTCTCTCTCCCTCTTTTTCTTCTCTCTTTTCCACAGTCCCTACACCTCATCCTTTTAAACATAAACCATTGACCAAGTCCAAGACTAGGAGTGGATCTAGCCGCCCCTGGGCTCCTCTTTGAGAAGGACGACAGAAAGCAAGGGGGTCTGCTCTGAACCTCGTGACTCAACAGGAGGGCTCTCCTACTGACACAGTTTCATGTTCTTTTTTCCGCTTCTTTTTCTACACCTCCCTTCTCTTTTCAAACAGTGGTTTAATGACATAATGCAAGGTTCATATTGATGAGTTCCCCTGTACTTGGGCAAGATGTATTGGGTCTGGCTGAGATGGAGTTGTTTATTTCTCCCCATAGCAGCCCTCATAGTGCTGTGCTCTGCATCAGTAGCTAGAAAGGTGTTGATAACACACCAGTGTTTTGGCTACTGCTGAGCAGTGCTGGCACAGCATCAAGGCTGCCCCAATACACAAGGTTAGCTAGGTTGAATAAATGTTGATTGTTGTTTGAACTCCCCTGGTGTCATTTCACCTTAATTCTAACAAAAGAAATCCACGAACCTGAGTTGCTCCAATTTTGGGACTTGACAGTCTGAGTCAAAATTCACAGGTTGATCAACACCACTGTGGCTTGACCAGCCATTTGGAAAGCAGCGAGACATTCCCAGTAGTTTCAAAGGAGCATAGATTTAATTCCAACACACAGGGCAAAAAACATTACTGTGTGGACAAAAGGTTACAGATGTATGGTTTTTAACTTGAAAATGTAATTAATGATCTTCACCATTAAATGATGACCATTTGCTTTGCAATATTATAAAAAGTTCTATTTTTAAGTGGCAAGATAAGACTGAAAAAATAGGAAAGACCAGAAGTATTTGGCTGTAAATAGAGGTAAAGCAGCTATTTAAAAATGGCTGGCAGACTCTGGCAAAGGTTAGAAATACTTAGTCAAGGCGTCCTTAAGTCACACTGCAAGCTTCCTCCACTGCTCCCCTGCTCTACACAACCAGCCTATTCCCCTGAGCTGGCAGACACATTTAATGATGCAAGTCCCCTCTGTTCCCGACTTTTAACACCAGACATTGCTTTCACAGAATGGACAAAGTATAGCTAAACAGGATGAAGCTTTCACACACAAGTTACCCTTGCTTACAGAAAGTATTTACAGGAGAAACGTTATTCAAAAATTTTAATTGGATTCATGACACATTTCCCCCCTCCCTGTGCCCCAGTCCAAGAGAAGGATTTTGTAGATCCATCACACAACCTGTCTATATTGATAGATACTCCAACACCATCTTGTGTTTTGGCTCCAAGCATACACTACAGTAATTAATACAAGCAGCACCTTCTCCAGCAGTATATTTATATAGGATTACGTGGGAAAGGTCCCTGCAGTTAACTCTCTACAAACTCTGGTTTCTCTCCTGGCCAAATAGTCCTTCTCCGACAAGCACACTATTGCACAACGCACAACATACTTTAAAGTAAGCAGGAGAGGGGAATTATTTCCTAGGCTGTTCTCCTCCAACTCTTTGAATGCTTCTAGGTGCAGTTATTTGGCTGTTAAACTTTTCTTCCTGCTTTTCACACCTCCCAGAACAAAGTACAGTGGTGTCCTCAGGGAAGAAGGTACTCCGACAGATCTGTAAAACCAAACACAAATCCATCATCGTAATGAGTCAATTAATTAATGAGCGAGGCATGGCTGGAAGTGACCTGCTGGGAGAGACAGTAGTAAACTTCTCATGTAGTATACAAACTATGAAGAAAAAAACCCTAGAGCAGTCAACAGCAAAGGAAGCATTAATCACTATGATCACTGGAAACACCATGAAGCTTACCTTAAAAGTTAAGCAACCACTTGAGAAGAGCAGCAATTCTCCCTAGTGCATTGCCTGGATTATTTTACTGCTATTGATCACTAAATCATCACAGAAAGAGAAAAGCTTGGCATTCTTTGGTTGGTAGTGGCCCATCTGACATCATTAGAAGCTCATTTAAAACAGCTCTGTAATGTGTCCAGCCATCTTGGGTCCTTCCAGAAGGATGCTTAATACCTCACTGATGTCTGGAGTCTTAAATGCTCATGAAGTTAGCTTCTCCAGCCTTTTCTAAAAGGGATTTAAAATTATAATTTAAAATACTTTCTTGATGTAGTTAAATCTTTTATACAGCAACCAAAACATGTATTATACATGCAGTGGCAAAACACTAAAAAAAAACAAAACCAAAAAACAAATGAAACAAAACCCACAGTATTTTCAAAAACATGGAAGAGGGAGGCAGTCTTCAAGTTTTGCAACAGAGCAAAATCTGGTATACAGATTAATGAGTAGCTAAGACCCCTAACTCAGAAGTAGCTGGTGATACCAAGTTATACAAACACAGAGTGTGTTTACATCTTTTCTACAATATTATTTGCTTTCATATCATTTACCTCCATATTTGCATTCATCCATTAATTACTTTATTGAAGCATAATAAACCCAAAGGGGTAATGCAATGTTATACTCAAACACTGCCCACAGATTCAAATACCAACCTATAACTGGAAATGTACAAAGTTCCTGAAGAACAAGTGGAATATGAACATCCACTAAAAATACAGATAGGCATGACAACCAACCACTAAAAAAAACCCAAAAAAACACCACAAAAAAAAAACCAACACCCCCCCCCCCCCCCAAAACAGATTCATGTACTGTTTTATTAATTCAACAGCATAGTCAACATTTTATATACATAGTCAGGAAGATTAAATAACAATTTCCACTGTCCAAACTGCAAGTAACTGGTATTTTTCCATAGGGACACTCATTGGTCCTATCCTGAAAGATGCCATTCATACACAACTGCCAATATTCAACACTCACGAAGATAACTTTCATTTCTGATACTAAGAGTTTTGCCAAAGGCTCCTGAAATAGTCTTTTCTACCTAAATACTGTATGGATCAAATCCTACTTCAATGCAACAGGCCTCAGTAAGAATAAGCGAAGCCTCAGGCCTGCAACACCTCTGTGCAAGCAATTCTGCTGGCACGAGGGAGTGCTCTGTATTGCAGTTTGCCACAGAAGCACAAGATAGTCTGCACCTCTCTTCCTCCTCAGAGAATAACACAAACAGCAGCTTTTTGCAGAAACCACCAGCTCAGGCTGAAGGTAAGCACACCAGTTTTCCAGTCAACCCACTGCCCTATGGATGCGACATTTGCTCTTTTGCATTCTCTGGTCATTCTGACACTTCTTTTGATCTCCATCTTCCAAGAAAAGGGCCCTTGGCCTTGGTCCACACAGAAACTTATTTTAATTAAGAACTAATGCAAATCACTATATAAACAACCTAGTACCAGCTTTAGTTTTAGCTAACTCCTGATGACTCTCAGTTTAAAATCTAGACTTGTCTATACACAATTTCTTTTTAAAAAATCCTTTTGAATAAACCATCGTAACTTGTATTTACAGTAGGCCAAAAAGAGTAGGAGATAACTAAAAAAAAGTACTTGCAATATAGGCAAGTTATTTGGCAGTGTAAACGATACTTTGCCTTCTTATACATACATCTCTGCTGCAATGCTGAATTAAAATTGTCTTTTTTTCCTTTTGAAAAGAAGTTGTATTTCGCAATAATTACCAAGTTTAGCTCTTGGGTTCACTAAAAGAAAGGACATTACCACTTCCCACTGCTAAAATTGTGTAATAAAGCAAAATTTAGCCTAGAAACTCAATGTAACATGTTCTGTGAATTTCTATTAGCATGCGAAGTATATGTGATACATACATAGGTAGCTGGATAGGAAAACAATAAACTGAACAAGTGTAACTGTGTTCTTTAGAACATACACATATCCAGGCATGTAAACAGTTCAGTGTTTTCCTTGAATGATATTTGGAGAACTGTGCAATATGTGCTCCTGGCTGCAATACACCACAAGTTAAGAGACATTCTGCAATCCCTGAGTAGGTGTACAGATAGGTAAACAAAGTAAATGGCATTTCAAATGAAAAAAAGTTCTGGATTATACCACATCTACACCACATAAATGGTGCATCTCAGCAGGGTCATGACTTTTGCCTCACAACTGTTCAAACAAGGCAGAAAATGTTGCAACCTTTTTATGTTACAAAGCCAATCTCTCCTCTCCTCGCCCAGTGAATGGAACACTGTGCCCACACTGTTCCTTTCAAATCCTCAAATTTCTAAAACCAATGCCAAATGCACTTGCAGTAGGATGTAGCTCAGTTTATTCAAGCTGAGAGCTGAGGATCTTTGGAGAAGTTAAAAGCTGGTCTGAAGGAAATACACAGTTCCCTCTTCGCAGAGAAGGGATATGTGGAAGCCAGACACCAGCTGTACGTCAATTTTCTTAAGAAAGCTAAGCAAAATGTATGGTCCTCTCCTATTTGGAAGGCAAGGTACTGCTGTAGGATCCGACTGTACTCTTAAGCTTCAGGGGTTTTACTTCGCAGAATGTAAGCCTGATTCTTCGAAAAGCAACAAAATTGTTCTCTTCTCCAGACATCATAGGCACTGCCACAGGTGGACACCAACGAGGCGCAGCTTCCCAACACCTCACTTCTCTGCACTGCTCTGCAGACACCCTGCTTACCGTGCTCTCTGTTTCTCTTTCAGTCTCATCTCTTATTGGTAAATGAGATCATCCATCCAGCATCAGCTCACTTCTAAATGTGAGTCTGGGCATTAGCCCTCAGAAAGGTGAGCTCTTGGGGCAAAGGGACAGTCCTCTTAATGACTCTCCAACAGCCCCAAGATTTCATCACAAGTGCTTGTGTGGCAGCATTTCACAGCACATGGGACACTGTTACAGTGAAAGATACTTCGTCTTTACATTGATCAAAGCAAATGAGGATACTAACCCCATTTCATTAAATTAACCTTTTTTCCCATCACTTAAGCTTTACCTGCTACCCACACCCACGCCCTCCCAGCAAGGCTACAGAGCCTAGGCAAAGCATGCTGCTTAACACAGTCACATTTCACTCTCCCAAGCCAAAAAAATTTACTTATCCTCCCCCTCTACTGCTGCAACACAGCTTCTTCTGCAGAAAGACACCACAGTCCTTGGACTGGTCTAGGTAATCTATGCTCAGGATGAGAATATAACATAATTTAAGTAATTATAATGGTCAAAAGAAAAGCAAGTCTTCAAAGTCAGGAGCTATTGCTGGAGGGAACACTCCTCCATGGTGACCAAGGGTACTGGGAGAATTCTGAAGTCTATGAACAGGGTCTGATTTGACCTCAATTAGATTTGGATCAGTCCATTGAAATGAATTACTTCTAAGCACTATTCCTGTCCATCAGACTTGACTATTTCACCACTATGTATGAAAGTGCCTCCCTCTCACCCATAAAGATGTAGCAAAAAAAAAAGTACTGAATATGAATGGAATCGTTAATATGCATCTAGCACACAGACCCCGCAGCTGCACTGCCAAGTAAATAAATAAACAAATGCACTTGCTGTAAGTCATCTCTAGCTTTTTTTCTCAGCTCTAATAGCAACTCACTCTCTTGTGTTTCTAATAAGAGCAACTGTTATCTGGAAACAATCCTCTAAAATTCATTCTTCAGCAGTAATATTCAGGTTTAAACTAATACAGTTTTGCCAAACGAACCCCACCTAGCTCAAAGTAGGATCAGCATAACAAAATTAACAACATTTTAAGTCTTTAAGAGCCTGAAAAAGAAAATTTCAAACTAAAATAACAGGGTTTAGAGATTGGGTATTTGTGTTCAGCCCAATCCTTCCTCCATAGATAGCATGTTTATACTCAAAATCTGCATTGCTTTAGGGAGCAACTGTCACTGTGAATCATAACACTCTGAGAAACAAAATTCATAAGCTATATATACTATGACTTGCATTTCCAAATCATACTCAAGTACAACCATTTTTACATAACACTAGAAGATGAGACTTCCTTCAGGATACATCCATATATATTTCCCAGAAGAAATCTGTCTTTACCCCAGCACCAAGACTCTGGTGGTACCTGCAGAGCGAGGCCGGTCCTGGCAGACCTCATGCACAGCATTCCCATGAAAGGCTGTGCAGCTTCCAGGCAGTCTCCAGGACTGGGCTCCATCTAACGCAGAACACAAAACATCTGCATAAAGTCTTTTTCATACGTTTAATGAATTCCAGTGTCTATTTTTTACTTAGTGCTCACAAAATTTTTTATTACAGTATTTATATGAGGTAGCCTGGAGGTGTGTCATAGTCCAATGGAATATAATTATTTTATTAAACTATTACATTTTTTAAATTAATTTAATAAGCTCCTACACAATCTCATTTGGAAAAAGAAAAGAGATCTTACAGTAATTAATTCATAGTGCTCTCTCCCAATAGCTCTGGCTTGAAGAGATCAGCAGTCACTTTAGCTGAGCAAAATGCAACTTCTAATCAGATATTTATGAAAATTGTTATAAAATTAAATTTAAAAAAAAAAAAAACAAAACGAAAAATGACATGGCTTTTCCAAACAAAAGTACAGCTTATAAAAAATTCAATGCAAGAACCCAGAACTCATCTACATTTACAATGAGAGTTGCAAGTGTCTTAAAGAAAATCCAATGTTAAGTAAAACAGGATGCTTTTTATTCTTCTGTGCAAACAGCAACAGTATGCTGAAAGTGACAGAATCCACCAAGAATCTCTCTTCTCTCAAAAAATTATCCTTACAACAAAAACAAAATTAAAACACAACTGTGGTGTTAACTTAAAATGGTAAAACTTGCCTAAATGCTGCAGGGGTGTGGAAGGCTTAATAGGAGATGCCTAAATGGCTTTGGAGTTGCCCCAGAATGGGTGGCAAGCTTCACTCAGGAAGAAAGGGATGCAAGGAATTAAACTTAACCACTGAGCTGGCAAGAGCAGGACCAAGGCAGCCCTTGCTCATCCTCCTCTTGTTCCCTCCACAAGAGCTACCTTAAGTGCTTGTGGCAAAAAAAGACCCTCTGGCCTCCTGGCAGCTACTTTGCACCCTCTTGCAGCCCCCCTCCCCAACTCTGCCCCAAAACGTTACACCATTCAGCCACCACTCCCCTTAGACACCTACACACCTCTAGCTCTGTACGTGCCCAAGAGACCACTATACCAGAGCAATTCAGCTCAGGCAACAAACTTATTTTTGTGCTCTGCATGACTTTCCCTGCAAGGAAGCTCAGCGCTGGATCTACAAATGGGATGTCCATGGCTGTGCTCCAAGCTCTTGCTCCAGTCCTGGTCACTGCCCGTCACCTTGTCCCTGCCCTGCTTGTGAACTCTTGGCTGACTCCTGACTCCACTGCCTAAGTTCCCAGCCAGGCTCCCCAGTTTTATTTCATCCCTGCCTGCTCCCTGTTACAGCCTCCCCTCCCTGCAGCATTTGGATTACATATAATCCAATTTTCTGAATTTCACTTGAGCTTCTAGACATGGTCTCACCCTGCTGTGCCCCATGGCTTTCCTGGTTACTTCAGCACTAGCATCTGATTCCTGATCAAGGAGTTTTACTTCCTATTGCTATTTACTTCCTACCTTTGTCTTGCAAACACAGTGTAGCTAACATTCCCATGCAGTCACTACAGCACACATATTCCTCAAAATGTATTGACCTTGCAGTAGGATCCAGTGTTACAGAATTTCTTAAATTCATAGGGTCTTTTTCATCAATATTTCTGGCAGAGGTTTTTGTTGGGATGGTTGTTCTTTTGGTTTTGGTTGGGTTTGGGTTTTTTGCTTTTTTAAGCAGATATACTTTCTAGGAGATGCATCAACACAAAACACAGAGAAAGGTACACCAGCATACACAAAAGCAAGACGGATATAGCCACATTTCCAAAAGCAGCAGGCCTCTCTTAAACCACAAATTCACCCTACATTTTATTGTTGTGTTTTTCCCCAAAACTATTTGAAAGAGCTAAATAAGATAAAAACTTTTTGCAGCTTATAATCAAAACAGATTAGCAATCCATCAAAACTGTCTAATGAATTAAAAACATGCTATGCCTACCTATAATACAGTACAGGTAATTAGATCCAAATGATGCTGAGAGGATCACTCCTCAACATAGCTTGACAGACTTTGGGTCCATAAAACAATAAACCATGAGCACTATACTTTATCTGAGTCTAGACTTATTTGAAAGGTCTGTAATCAAGTAGCCAGCTTCATACTGAATAGATATCAAACAGATTCTTATTGCCCATTCAGAAGTTGTACCCAAGTTACCGAAACAAACTTTCAGTGAAGAATGATGATCTTGGAGTCCTAATTATCCACCACCCTGCTGCTTCTGTAGTCATTTACACCCATGCAAATCAATACATGACAACTTTCCAGTAATCAAACTAATTTCCACTTTGTATGAATCTCTGAACAAGGTACTGGGCAGCAAAGACATGTTCCTTTTGCCCCTTGAAGAAGTACCAAAGCAGCATGACATAGGTCAACCAGGAGGGATGAGATCTAGCAGGATGGAAAGAAAACCTCTGGGGAATAATCAGTATGAACACAACGTTTTTTGTAACTATTTTTGCTAGGATTATCCAAGACATGGTGTGAGCATTAGTACTCCCCTGAGCATGCAACTCAGGAGAAGAATCAAACCTTCACAGTATACATTTACAGCTAGAATATTTTTAAACTCCTCTCAGTACAGTAGCAAAGTAGTAATACTTTGGTGTGCCTTACCTTTTAGATTTTGATGCACCTTTAAATAGGCATGTCACAATAACATTACCTGAGGCATGCTGCCCAAAATAATCCCAAGACTAATTTTGTTGATGTAAGTGGCTCTGAAACAGGATTATTTTATCTCAGTTTTATTCCAGTTAATCATTTAAATTAGGGCCTGTACACAGTCCTAATGGTCAGAGTCTTCCAACTTAAACACGTTAACAATGAACCACAACTAAATGAAGTCATTACAATGACCTCAGTAATTTAAACATGTTTCAGGAAGGGGCTCAATAATCACTAAAACTGCAAATTTCTGACATAAAAAGATTCCCCCAGAAGACAGTATTCTACATAAGTAGGCTTCAAACCCAAAAATGTTTATGATAAAGAAAGATTTAAGAACAAGGCTTTGACTGTAAATACACTTCTACACCAATACACAGAAAGATATCAGTCTTCAGAACTTGTTAGTATTTGGTAAAGGCATTTAGCCTTTTGCAGAACTTAACCTTTTAATCAAGTCTGAGTCGTTCCTAAACTGTCATTCATGTCAAAACCTCTAAGTCATACTGGCTAAAAGAAAAAAAATAAGCTAGACTACATGTGTAATAAAAAGTTATATTAATCATTCTTCCCCATTTCTTAGAAAACTCGCCAAGGTATTACCAAAAATTACACCTACCAGGTGGATCCTGGAAAGAAAAAAAATATGCTGATTAGGTTTATGAACATGATCAGCCAAATGCTTTACCACAGAGGATGCATTATGGGTTCTACAGTAACTGCGTGCATTTTCACATCTACTGTGGGGAAGGCTAGAAAAAAAAATATACCATTAACTCAAATAAAACATTTTTGTTACAGATGGAGTTGATCTCAGTGGAACTACAAAATGAATACAATGTTATCATAAAAAACAGGATTAACATCTCTGCACAGATACGAAAACTTAGTTTTATTAACAGCTGCTTAACATATTTGGAAAACAGTAGAAAGCATTCCTCCACCGCTGCTGTACCCACCAGCACCACTACTCCAGTAGAACATTATTTTTAATCATTATTTATGTACTTCTGCACAATAGTCTTTGTGCACATAACATGTTTTAAAAACAAATCAACCATTATCACCAACTTCATCTTTTATTCCTGAGCTTAACAGCTCCTACCTCTTACCTAGAAAACCTATGAAACGACTTCCTGAAAAGACCTGCCAGAACTTGTTTTTGCAGATTGCTAGACTTGCTGATATCCTACAGAAAGGGTTTTGTCCCACCAGTTTGAAAAAGGTCACCTCTAGGTGATTTCAGTCAAAGACAATCAAATAATCTTGACTATTATGATTCTGTATGGAAAGATACCACAAACACAATGCTATTATCTGTCTCTACCCACATGTTTAAGGAGATCACTAGTTATATGTTAACACTATGCGCTATATGGAACTGATTGACAAGAAAACTACTCCAGAGTTAGCGGTCAGCATAACAGACAAATCTGCTATAAACTTTAATAGAAGCAGTTTGTCCTGGATGTAGGCTGTTTGGGTTTGGTTTCTTTGGAAGTACTAACTAAAGTTTACACAAGTCAGTTTAAAGGCTCCCATTGATTTTTAAGAGACTTTTAGCCAGGCCCCAAGTTCTCCTTGAGGAGAAGTTAAGTTAAATAGCTTTTTACTTGAGTGCAGAGATGGCTGGAAATCAGAATTACTGTATTTTGTGGCAAATCCAACCATCAGAAACAGAAAGTCTAAATTAAACATGAAAAATTCCGAGAAATTCAATGGAAAGAAACCTTACACCTATTATTCATAGATTGACTTGGACACAAGGTACATATTAAAATGCTCAGCAGCACGTGTAATTGACTCTGGGCCTGCACAAGAGAAAAATCTCTGTAAGAAACTTTTCTGGCAAAACTTAGATCCCTGAAAGGCATAAGAAGCTAGGTAAGCCTTCAGGACAGCTTCATAGGACCCATATGCCTAAATCCTGCACCTGAAACCCATTTTATACACTTAAGTCTTCAGCGAATTGTGGTCCGCATTGCTAAGGATAATTACTATTGATAGCCTGACACAAAAAAATTCCAGAAGACTTAAATCCTTCTCACTACAATGTTACCATCTTAGGCACAGCCATACTGGACCTACCAATGTTGCTTTGTTTTCAGGGAAGAGATGGGGGTTAAACCCCAGTCTGAAATGCCTACATGAGAAAGGATCTTACAGATAAATGCAACAGTTCCATAGACAAACTGTCCATCTTCAGTGATACTTACTACAGGATATAATTCATGTGACAAAAGCAGGTCTATAATCAGTACAGGTTCTCTTCAAACCTGTCTTAATTAGATGCTTAGGAAAAAAACAGTAGTGTATGGAATACAGGTGCAGTGTTATGAAAATATTATAAAGACTACAAACAGCTATGCCACAGCAATCCAAAAAATATCTCCAAAATGTTTCTCTTCTGTAGAGCTGGCCAAAAAAAAAAAATAAATCTAAATAAATAATTAACAGATAAGATTCTTTTCATTTCTAAGATTTTTTTTTATACTAGCAATAATGGAAAACTGTCTTCTGTGTTGTTAAACAGTGCATTTAAGTTTTTCTTAAGAAGCAGATACTGGGTTAGATAAAGGTCAATCTAGGCTGGTATCCCAGCTACAGGAGTACATGCATGGGGAGATACATAAGAAGCAAGAAAGTACAAAGTGATCAGTCCTCCACTGTAGCTTCCCAGTGTTCAACTGCTTGTAGTTTAGGGACTTTCTAAGCCAGATGCTTTTGGTGCATTGTGAAGCTCTCCTCCATCCATTTGTCATTTTGAACCTGCTTGAACCCATTTGCATTTCTGACTGCCACAGCTTTCTGTAGCTGTTAAGTGCATGATTTAATCACATGCTGCATCAGAAAATACTTCCATTTATTTTAAACCTGCTGCTATATAGCTATCACTGGGTTTCCCCTATTTCACATTCTGTGAAACAGAGTGAATATCAGTTCCCTGTTTCTCTCTCCACAATGTTTGGGAATTTACATACATTAAAATATCACTTACCAGTTACCTTTTGCCAGACAAATCTGATGAATTTCTCACTTTGTGGCAGTCTCTCCATGGGTAGGCATGTCATTCTTGCCCTTCTCTGTACCTTTTTAGGCTCTACTGTATTCTTTAATGTATTCTCTACCTAAATATTTTCCTCTTTTTCTAGGGTACTTACAAATATGTCAAAGAATGCTGTTGTGGTAAAATCACCATTGGGCTAGCAACTAATTCATCAGCTTTACTGAATCTTACATGGTCATAGTTTTAGATTATTAAGTAGCAAGTATCTAAAGGTAAGCTTACACAGCAAAAAGCTAAGTAAGAGTTACTGGAGAATCATTACAGTCCAGAAAAACTCTACTGTCTTCTGAAAAAAAGTCTTAGTCATGTTGCATAGACAGATGAAGCATGTATTTAAAACAAATTCTGTCACCACCCTTCAGAACACAAGCTGAAAGAAACTAAGCCTAATTCTTTTTTATTCTAGGTTTGGATTTTTTCAAAGCTAAAAATGTCACTAAGATAAATACAACTTCTTGAAACAAGACAGCTGGCTATCTTGATACGCTTGCACTGATGAATTCAATTGCAAAAAACCTAATCCTTGCAGTTCATAGACTAGTAGTATATGATGGGCAAGGACAACTCAACTGGCTTTTAAAGAAAAAAATCTGTGCATGAAACAGAAGCAAATAGTCTTTGGAAGAACTTCATTGAGAGGTCTCATAGCTCTACTGTGACTGAAGTTAAAGTCTGACTCTGCAGTTCCTACTTCAAGTTCATGTCATGGGCACAGTCTGCTGTTACTAACATAATAGAGAGCTGCATTATCCGCTACAGTATCTTGACACAAAGAACCAGGAAGAAAAAAACCCACATGGTCCCAAAAGTTTGTATTGCATGCAAACAAAGCAGAAAGAGAAGCCTGATAAGAACTGACAGGGAAATATTTTGGTTAAAAGTTACAAAACAATTCAGTAGGCATTACACAACAAATTACACAGCCTTCCTACCCATTTATTAAAATGCTTGTACGTGGCAATGTCAGAAGGAACATGCCAGAAGGAAAACAACATCAGTCAACTCTGTTTAGAACCTCACACAAGAAGGCTTGCAAAGCATTACATGTAAAGAAGAAATCCAGTTCTTCAAGCAGTGTCTTCTGTTCTCCTGACCTAAAAGTGATTGCAGTTAACATTTTATTTGCAAGCATTTGGCCCTGGATTATTCAAAAGAAAAAGAAATTGCAACACTTGGCAAATAATAGCCAACGCATAGTCCATCTTTGGGCTTCTTTGAAAACGGGTCAAGTTCTATGCTCTCTTGCCCTTTCTCTAAGTTTGTCTCCTAACCGTTATACTCTGCTGACTTCAGACTCCTCATCGCAAAAACCCTTTCTTGCTCCAGTTCTGTGGTAAGACCATTTACCTCTTCCTTGCATTAAAAAAAAAACAAAACCAAAAACCAACCCAAACCCCAACAACTAATGCACATGTATTAGAGAAATTTTCTAAAGCACAGCACAAGAGCAGCTACAACTACTTCTCATTAATGCTATTTCAAATTCACCTCAATCTACAAAGCTGTGAACATTAGCAAAGCAAAATGGGAATAAAAATATTCCAGCTACCTTTTGTTCTTTTTATATAAATGAGTTCTCTTGTTTTTGAAGTCAAATATAGCACACATGAATGCACTGAAGATTATCTAGAAGGGTTCATATTTTACTTGCAGTGTATGCCAAATGGAATTTGCTGCAGGAAAGGTTTTTAAAGCAAGTCCCTGTTCAGTCCTTTATACTTCACAGCTAGAATGCAGATGCCAAAACACTCCAATGTAAGCAAGTCTGGCTTCCACTGGAATTGCGCTCTCAGATGCTAACCTTGAAACTTGCAGAGCTCTAAAAGATAGCTGGGGAAAAAATGCTTTTGAAAGTATACTTTGATCATCTAAATCTACAGAATTTTAACTTTTTGCTTAATGCAGCGAGACCACTCATGCTTAAAGTACACCTTTAAATAATTGGGAGAGAAATGGGAAAACAGGGCAAAAGTGTTCAACTCCTGCAGAATAGGAGCTTCCCTTACTGTACAACTTCCTTTGCTTTCTTAAACCTCCTTTTTCACCTGATAAGATCAGCTTAAAGAAAGCAATGGAAATGAAGATATAGACTTTTTAGAGTAAAATAAATATAGTAAAACTTTGTAAAATTAATTCCCCTGCAAAACATACAATGCTTAAACAGAACTCCTGCATGTTAAAGTCCTGAAAAAACAGAAAAGGTAAAATAAGTTGGGGTTTTTTTAATCTTAATTCCTTCTAAAATTTGCATTCAACACCTGATGAACATTTCCTAGGACATCAGAAATTCCTGAAAGATGCAGACAAATAAATTACTTAATTCCCATCCCAAGTGAAAAGTATTTCCCATTCACTAGTATAATGCCAAAGGAAAGCTGTGATGCAAAACACTTTTGTATACCACTGAGACAACCTTGTGGGAAAATGAACGTCACTCTCTGTATGGGGTCCCAACAGCATGCCTTAGGACATGCATAGCCTGCAAATTCTCAAGTTCAGATACCTGCTATCAGACACAACTATGTTACCTAATTTAATTCATCATCTTAACAACTAAATTTAAGATGAATGATGGTATTTTTCATTCTATTTCTATCATAAGACCATTCCAGACCCTTACAGTGATTGGAATAACTTTCTTGTTTCCACATTGGGTCTATGCATAGGCATCCTTTGTTCTAAAGGCAATGCTGTCCTAGAAATTTTCCATCATACAGTATTCAATCCATTGACCTTATCAGTCCATCCTCATTATCTTTCTTTGCACCTGCTCCAGTTTGAAGACACCATTCCTAAGCACAGGAAACCGAGTTTACCCAGTATTCCAGATGAGGCCTTACCAGTTCCTTATGTAACAACATTAATACTTTCTTATCTCTGTCAGAAACCTCTCTGCTAATAAACACCATCCCAGGATGTATCTCGAGAAATTTCCTCCAGCTGGAAGACAGATCATTATCAATCTCAGTAGTATGGCTAAATATCAACCTGTAGTGAAAATGCTACGCAGTCATTAAAACCTACCTACCATTTGTGACATTGAAATGTATCTACCACAGAACCAGTACAGTCTGTAAAAACAGTGATATGTTCTTTAATTTAAATCCAAGATTGTGTATTTTCAATTTTTGAAACTGTCACACAATTCCAAGAGAAAATACCATTTCCATACCAGAACACTTACAGAACTTTGGTCCTGATTTTGTAAAGCATTTATGTAACTTCAGATTGGAAGCATTCCCATCACATTCAGTGGCTGTCTTCAGAAGACTAAAACCACACTTGAATGCTTTGTCGGACTTAATGGGTTAGTATTTCAAGGTGGAACTTCCAAAGGATCCTCGAGACTCTCTTGCACTTAACTACCTCCGTCTCCTACGAATGTTAAAGCTCTAAAATGCAAAAAGCAAATATTTGGTTTATCCATTCCTCCTTTGAATGGATATACCAAGCTCTAAGAGCTAAGCATATGTTCTTTGCTTCTTGCCTTGAGCTAGAGCTCTGCCCAGTGCCTTCACACATTTCCAGAAGCAAAGTCTCATTTTCCAGTGTTCTCCGGATGCCTTCCAAGTGCAAATCACTACAAGAGGATCACGTGTGACCATATGCTAAATTAAGTTTGCCCAGGAGACTTCATTCATCGCCTCCCCAGAAACTAGCGATTAGCCTATATACTTGCAAGGAGATACCATTTAATTCGAAACCACATAGTTTATTCTTAAAAATTAAACTGGGGAAAAAAACCCACAAACAGATAAACATAATCATAAGGCCATTTCCCCTACCAGATTATAATAAAGGCGGAGGCTTCTAAGATCACGCCCGACCTGTTAATTTCACATAAAGGGTGTTAAACACACGGCGCTGCTCCGTAGCAATCTGTGCTACATTCAGCCTCCAAACGCGCCTTCTGTTCACTTGTGACACCGCGTATTTTGCTACTCGAGAGCAAAGAAAACCATCGCGGTAGAAGCCACTTACTCTGCCTCCAGGTGCTTCATAAATATTACAGGAGAACAGATACGAGCTGCTACACAAAAACTTTACAACTCCCCGGGAAGCTGCCCCGCCGCGAAATCCACGGGGCACGCACGAGCGCGGGCGGGACCCCGCCCGCCCCTCACGGCGCCCCACCACAGACCACCCCCCTCCGCAGCCCGCTCCCCCGGGACGGGCCGGACGGGCGCCCCCGAGGACACCCCCCTCCAGCAAGCCGCTCGGTCCGGGGACGCACCTTCCCCCGGGGGGGGGGGCGCTCCGGCGAGGCAGCGCCGCAGCCCCGCCGCCCTTCCTCGGTTGCTGGCGGGGAGCGGAGCGGCAGCCTCAGCCGCGCGGAGGGTGCGCGCAGCCCCTCGCCGGCGGGCTCCCACCGCACCGCCGCCCACCCCGGCCCGTTCCCCTGCCAGCCCCCCCCCCCCCCCCCAAGCCGCCCGACGGCGGGGCGTTCCCCTGCCCGCCCCAGCGACCCACGGCGGCCGGAGGGCGGCTGCGCCCCGGGCGACCCACGGCGGCCGGACCCGCGGAAACTTCCCGCCCTTACCTTGATGATGCTGCTCCTCCGCGGGGTGGCCTTGGCCGCCTCCAGCAGGCAGGCGTCGGGGTCGGGTGCCGCCGCCGTCCCCAGGCTGCCGCCGGGGAAGCGCTCGGCGGCGCCGACGGCCGAGACGCCGCTGCGCCGCTCCCGCCTCCTGCCCGCGGCCGCCGCCGGGGCGTCCAGCGAAGCCGGCTCGGGCTCCTCCTCGGCACGGTGAGCGGCGTCGGGAGGGGCGCGGCCCGCCGCCGTGCTGCCGGCAGCCTCTGCCATCGCCCCGGCGAGCGGCGGCAACTTCTCCGGGGCGCTGAGAGGGCGTGGGGGACGCGCGCGGGCGGGCGGACGAACGGACGGCGTCCCGCGGCGCTCCCCTCACGGCACGGCGGCGGCAGCGCCAACTTTCCCCGGAGGAGCCATCCCCCGTCCTCCGCAGCTGAGGGTGCCCGCGCGGAACTCCGCAGCCCCCGCGGCGACGGAGGAACGGGGAGGGTGGCGCGGCTCCGCGCCGCGGGGACGGCGCAAAGTGGCGGGGCGGGGCGGCGGGGCCGGGCGCCCGGCGGGGCTGCCGCGGGGAGCGCCGTGCGGGCGGCGCGCGCAGGAAGTGCCGCCGCGGCACCGCTCTGTTGTGACAGGAGCCGGGCGTGTTTTGACAGGCGGCGTTGACGGACGCGGCGACGGACCACTCAGCACTGTGGCGGCCACCCGGGGGCGCCGCGGCGGCCAATAGTATTTGGTGAAGGGCGTGCCCGCGGGACGCCTGGATGGGCGTTCTGGGCGGGGCGGCGCGGCGAACGGCCGAGGGGCAGGTACGGCGGGAGGGACGGAGGGAGGGAGTGCGTGGGGAGCTGTAAAAGCTGATCGCACCCGCCGCAGCTCCCGTCCTGTCCCGTCCCCTCCGTCTGTGGGGAGCGTGCCGGGAGAGCCGCCCGAGTGCTTCCCCGCGCGTATTTTAGGAAGGTGCCGGCTGCGCCCGCGCCAGGGCAAAAGCAGCGTGTGAGGAAAGGGCGGTTAGGTTAACTCCTCCTCAAGCCCGCGTAGCTGCCGGCGTTCGTGCGGCGGCGCTCGCGTTAGGAGCGCGGCGGAGGAGAGGCGGGGACGCCGCCGGGTCGGCGGCCCGCGGTCAGCGAGGGAGCGCTGCCACCGCCGGCCGCGGGGCTGGTGTCGCGAAGGGGAGCGCCGCGCTCGGGCCCCCGCTGCTGCGGGCGGGCCAGCCGAGCGGGCGCGCGGCGTGAGGGGCGCCTCGCAAAAGACGGCGAAGACTCGCGTCGGGACCTTCCGTCGCTTGAAAATGAGCCCACGACGAGGCGAGTCGTGCGGAGCTGCGGCCTCGCCCCGCCTGCTCCCCTCAGCTCGCTCCCCTCGCGGCCGCCGGCCCGGGGCGGGGGCCCTCACCCGCCGCGCCCCTCACAGCCCCGGGCCCCGCGGGGCCGCCGGCGCTCGCCGTTGCAGAGCCGACACCGCCCCCTGGCGGTGCGGGGCGGCCGGTCCCCTTCCTGCGCCCCGCTCCCGCCGCGGCCCCGGGAGCCAGTACCGTCCCGGGTGCGGTGCCTCAGCGGGAGGCGGAGGAGAGGAGCCATCCGGGAAAGGTTATCCCCAGGCAGCCAGGCCAAGAGCCGTGGTGAGCCCTGAAGAGTTAGTGCGAGCGTGGTGGTGTCCTTCACGATTCTTCGGGTGGTACTTAGTTACAACGAGATTATCTGCATGGAGACCTCGGGAAAGATGGGGTAAGGGGGAGTGCAGCAAAGGAAAGAGGAAAGCAGGAGAGACAGTTGAGAAAGAGATATAGAAATAGAATAGAGATATAGAATATAGAGGTATAGAAAGATGGAAAATAGGAGGGGTAGGGCCGGGCAAGCGGAGAGTCACTGGAGGTGTAAGACTACTCAAAATTACAGCTATCAGCTTTAAAGGCAGTAAGAGTCAGTGGAAAATTTCATTTCTGTCTGGTTTCTAAACTAATTTCCTAATGAATGTGTTGGGCACCTGTTGGCAGTCAATGGTTAAGCAGGAAAGAGTAAGAGGTAACCTCCTTACCCCAGCCAGTCATTAGCTACTAACAAATGCCTAGCTACAGGACATAACTGCCACTTAAAGGATGTGAAATTTTTCTATACATATATGCATTATATAATATTTATAATTCCATGTAAAAAAACCCAGAACTTCTGTCAAGGTTACCAAGGCGTTTATCATGTTCAACACAAAGAAATGCTAATTGGGGCACAGATGTAAATACCACTGAACTTTTTTTCATGAGCTTCCATCTAAATTTGATGTGAAAAATATGTCATAACACATGTATATAACAGTTGTTTGGGTTTTTTTTTTTAGTGAGAAAGGCAATAAAATAAGTAACCCTAAAAGAAGATACAAAATAGTCACATTAAAGAAACATTTATCGTAAAAAATACTGGAGAGGAAAGTCTGGTAAGAGACTGGAGGACTCAGCTCCAGCCTGCATTGTACAAGAGAGAGAACATGATACCAAGTCACTGCAGCAAAGGCGGGGGGGCAAGCAAACCACCAAATAAAAGCTTATGGTTGCGTATCTACATACTGTCACACAGACAGATCTAAGACTAATTTAAAGAGAATGGAAAAGGTAACTACCATGCAGTATGTTACTAGAGGGAATTACTACTTCATGTAGAAATATGTTGCAGGTTTTTCATATATCTTGTGAAATCATATGAAGTTTAACCACTGGTTTAATTATTTGGAAACAGCAAAGTATTCTCATAGCTGGTGTCTGCTGCATCTACCAGAAACTAACTGTAGCATGTTGCACAGACAGATGCATATAACATATTAAAGAACTTTATCCTTTCTAGGATATCTTACACATTTCAAGTTAGAGAGGTATTTGTTGTCCAATGCATTTGTCTTCTGAGATCAAAAGTTTATAATAATTTAATTTTCACCTTAAATTACAGCCTTTGATATCTGAAGTCTTTAACTGAAAAGAGTTAAGTAAGAGACAAGGGGTTTTATTAAACTAAAAAAAAAAAAAACATTTACACTGCTTGATTCAATGTCTCCTAATTTTTTTGTTAATTCTTGTTTTGCCTTGCTTCCTACTTTGTTGAAAGACCCTCGCTACACTTACACATCCCGTTTTATTTTCTAGGTAGTATAAATGTTGTGTCTTCTCTAACTTAGCAAGAAGTACTTTTGTGATATGCCTTTATCTTAATGATGTCCTTGTTCCAGCTGAAGTCACTGATGAATTCTTTTCACTGTCTGATAGTCCTTTCAGGCTAATCCAGTGTTTTTAATACTTAGAATGCTTCAGTTATGGAAGATTCCTGCCAATTCTTAGCTCCGAGGCATAATCCTTAATTTTAGCAGTATTGTTTGCCCAAACAGATATGCCAATTAAGTATGAGAAAGGGTAAAATCAGGACCTCAATTAGGTCATGTTTAATCCTATTTTACAGCCACTGCTTGCTATATAGACACAGGCCCAAGCTCTTGGAGTGGAATGTATTGATTTCTCTATGGAGATCAGTAGATATAAAAAGATCATTAGCACTGCAAAAAGTTAGCAAAGCACCACCCAAAAGTTAGCAAACACCAGTATTAAGGTTAGTGGTCCCAGTGTGCAGTTTAATATCCTTTGGTGTGAATGTTGCAATCATGTATAAAATGCTATAGGACTGTGGCTTCTCTCACTGCATGGGATAATCCCTGTGAATGAGACTGCTTTCCTCACCTTGAGCCCTATCCCAATTCTTCTCATCTTCCTCCAGACAGGACATTTTACTGTCACCCACCTCCTTGTCCTCTGAGCTGCAGCAAGGTGTTCTGGCACTCAGCGTCTCTTCTCCTCCCTCCTTCCTGGATCCTCCCAGTTACCGCTACCATCTTTTGCTCACCAGCTGCTGTGGACCACTCAGCACAAGAGACCTGAGAGGACTACTGGACACCCTTGCCAGAATGGTTGCGGCATTTTTTGCCACTGTTGGGGGTACGTCTTTCACTGCTCCTGCTGTGGACTTACTTTACCCGTTTGCTCCCTCTCCTGCAGGCTCAGCTCCTACCACTGTGTGTTCAACCAACATAGTTTCCTTCACCCCCAACCTGGGCGTAGCGATGGGTCACTGCAAGCAGGAAAGAACATCGTTGCTCATGGCTCTGCTTATTGACTTTGACCGTGATACAGCACAACTGCTCCACAGCTGCAGAGCTCAGGTTAGGTAGTGCCTGGCATGAAGAGGGGAGTAAAATCTGACATACAGAGATTCTGTAAACAAATTTTTCAGAGGCATAGCAGGTAGCAACATTTGAACCAAATTTTGTAGACAGGAAAGAGCACATCCCTGATAAGGAAGCTATTCTTCTACCAAATCTAGCATCAGTTGTAAAAGAAGGTGATACAAGAGTTTTTCTAAGGGAGGATGGTAAAATGTCACATGATGGTTTGTTTTTGTAAACAAATTTTAAAAACTTTTTTTCATATTCTTATTTTCAAGGGTAGATGTTTGACAAGAATCCATTTCCCTTACAAAAAATATGAGTCATCCACCCACCTTCAAATTTTTGGCCAAAGGGATTGACGTTTGGGAAGTTAACAACTAATTGAAAATAAGGTTTTTAATAGACAGCATCAGATAATCCCAGAAGTGGTGCTACAACCTAGGCAAAACATAGATAGAGTTTATTCACTTGTGGAACTAGTGAAGCTTTCTTAAGTTCTCCATGTTTAGCTGCAAGTTCCTTAAGTTTAGGGGAGGGAAGAGAAGGTATGTTGTACACATTGTAACAGGAATTGTCTTGGGGATTTGGAGGAGTCTTAAAGATGAATTCTTATTCAAGTCTAATGATACTTAATAATAATGGCTTTTGTTTAAGGTAGGTGGTAATTCCACTTAATGAGAACATTTACCAATGACTAGCTTTTTCACAGAGCTCTTTTTAACTTCTCTCATCATTGCTTTTAGTATTTCTTTGGCTGTAACACATGAATAGAAATCTTAATTGTAGTTGTTGCTACCTTTCAGGCTATGTGAACTTACTTGTTAACTGCTATGAACAGTATGATCCAATAGGTGTATGCCATTTCCCCCTTTCTTTGGTAATTACCTATCAACAGGTACAATTTCATGCCAGCATACTACGTCACAGCCTTTCACAGTCTTGCTAGCTCAATGGAGATATTCAGTTTTAGAAATATATGTGGCACCATGGTTCCCATGCACTTACATGCAATTTTTGGGGAACATTTGGATTATCATGAACTATGCAGCTGCTGGGAAAGCAGCATTAGTGTTAAATGATACTTACTAGCCAGGAATTCTTCTTACTGAGGATAGAAAGCATTCTGGTAATATCCCAATTAAAGAGCTACTGTTATGGTCTCTAATCTTGCCAGCTCAAAAGA